>NC_045546.1:17751666-17898702 GCF_009769535.1 Thamnophis elegans | reverse complement strand
GGTGGGCTTCAAAAATTTTAGCAAGAGGTTTTCTGCTGGGTTGCTGGTGGGCGTGGCCATGATGGGCATGGACTATTGGCCTTCTGTACCACAGTACGGTTAGGGTTAGGGTTAGCTTTCCTTGAGCCTCTGGGAGGGCGAAAACAGCCTCCCCAGACTCCAGAGGCTCTCTGGAAGCAGGAAATGGGCCCGTTTCTAGTCTTCCGAACTTCCAGTTGGCCCGTTTTTTTGCCCTCCCCAAGGCTCTGCATGTGCCCTGCTCTTACCTGCAGTCAAAACAGACCATGTGGACTCCTGGGCTGGGAGGGCTGGGCGGGCCAGCCAGTTGATGCAATCCAAACGTAATGATTCTTGGAACAAGATATTAGGACATGTTCTCTTCAGGTCATAAGTTACACTGTATAGGGCAGATTGACTACAACTGATTAAAAAAGTTTCCGTGACATTATTATTTCGCCGTGATAGTTCAGCAATTTGTTCTAAGTTAATTTTTCAGAAATCATTTCAGCATTAGTTTCAGCAATCATTTAAAAACCATATTTTGAGCACTTACATTTAGCATTTGTTCTAAATCCACCTAAATCATGATCAGCAACCCAGAGTTCTAGAGCGCATGTGCTTGTTCATCCCTCTTCCATGGTTCCGTGTCACCAGTTGGCTCCACCATTGATAGGGCTTTCGGTTAGGACAGGTAGAGGAAAAATGCTGCCCTAGGAGGAGACTCTATGATGGTGACCGGACTTCCGATCGACTCCAGAATTGGACAGGGGCTTCCGTTTAGGACTGTGTGGCTCCTTGAGTGTTTAGTTGCCGACCCCTGAACTAAATAATCCATTCAAAACTTAAAACAATAAATATAGAGTCAGTAGAATTTCTTGGTAACTCTTTCTGCAGAAAAGACCCACATAACATATTGATATGCAAATTGTTGAATGGATGGTGGCAAGACGATATGAATAAATATAATAAAGTATTAAATAAAAATGGGTTCATTTTGAAGAACTTAATGGGCTAAAGAGTTTGTAGTTTTGAAAATGTGGAAATTTTCCCGGGCATTTTACATACTTTAAAAAAATCTTTAAAAAAATCTTTTTAGCAAAAAAACACCCCAAAAAACCATTTCACACAGTCACAGTTGTTGGGTTTGCTGCATCCCTGCAACTGTTCTTGGAATGACCATGCAATGATGGGATCAGCATGGACACAGGATTAATAACGTTGTCTTCCCTCAATACCACATAGAAAATATTGTGTGTTTTACTCAATGTAGTAAAAAGAAAGCGATCTATTTTTTCTAATGGCTGAAAAGCTACATAGTGGTAACCCATAATATGGTTTGTTTGAGTTAGTAATATGTAAACCTCTGTTGTGCTGCACAAACTATGGCTTATTGCAGAAGTAAGTAATTCATCATTCCCAAGTCTCTTCTGACTGTAATTATTAAAAAATAGCATCTTAACTTCCTTCCATTTTCAAGAAATCTCTTTGTGTGATCACATTATGCACAATTTAATGATTGTTGATATATTGTTTGGTATATTGTTAGAATTCAGACTATTAATTTCATAGTCAGAATTCTAACAATATACCAACAATAAACATCTAGAATAGACCACACTTAAAAAAAAATCTGTAGGTTCTCTTTCACAAATGGTTCTTCTTCTTCTTCTTCTTCTTCTTCTTCTTCTTCTTCTTCTTCTTCTTCTTCTTCTTCTTCTTCTTCTTCTTCTTCGTCTTCTTCTTCCTCCTCCTCCTCCTCCTCCTCCTCTTCTTCTTCTTCCTCCTCTCCTCTTCCTCTTCTTCTTCTTCTTCATCATCATTATCACAACTACCATGCCCAATATGGGGTTTGTCAACTCCTGTCCTGATGTTAAGTGTGGCCCATGGCTACTGAAAGGCTTGTTTTTATAGTTTTTATAGTTCAGCATCTTTAATAAACACAATTAAATTAAGCATTGGCTAAGAATTCAGTGGACTAGAGCAAAATGCAAATAAACTAGAACTTATTTTCAGAGAACAATGACAAGCAGGTTTTTTTATGTCCTGGCTCCATCTAAGTGAGTATTAATGCTTTATTTGTTATATGTTACATATCATATATATATATATATATATATATATATATATATATATATGTATGTATGTATGTATGTATGTATGTATGTATGTATGTATGGTATGTATGTATGTATGTATGTATGTATGTATTTAGTTTTACAACCCCTGGTATGCCCAAATACGGGAGGAAGCAGACTGCTTCCTTCTCTGTCTATCGGCTTGTCACAAGAGACCATCACGACAGAGAGCCATTATTTTACATTTGTGTTGCATTTGTGCTGATAAATAAAGGGAGACTAGGTATAGATCTATTTCAAGCTATTTAGCTCTCATCATCTAGCCATACCGTTACTGGGATTTGAACCTGTGCTGTATTACATATATTAAGCAGTTGTGTTAACCACTAAGCCACAAGGTTCTCCTCCTTTATCAGCTGAGCCAGGGAAATAGGTATGCATTTAGTGTTACAACCCCCGGTATGCCCAAATATATATTCCCTCCTTCAGCCTGCTTTCATCTATCATTTCAAAGATTCTGTATGTATCTAAAAGTCAATATCAAAGTTGGATCATCTGTCTAATTACACCTTTTGGTTACTTTTAGAGGTGATAAATAGAAAGGATGGAATGCATTTTGGCTCATAAAATTGTACAAATGAAGGAAATAATACGAATTGTTTCTCAGCATAGCTTTCTCAGTATCAGCTCAGCAACTCAGACTGATTTTACAGGAATGAAAATTTCTGTGAGATTAAGAAAATTATGCATTTGAGTTTATTGTTAACCTCACTTTCTGGTGTCTTGCTATAACACAGAAATCCTCTTAAGCTGCTAATTGTGGAGGTTTGGTTAAGACAGCAGGCTGGGGACTGACTGGTTCTCTAGTCATGTCTTAGGTACAAAGCCAACTGGGTTGGTTCCTCTATCTCAGCTCTAGGCCGATAGAGGCAGTGACAAACTGTTTGTAAAATCTTACCAAGAAAACTGCAAGATCAAATCCCTGGAATTAAGGGAGATGAAAAGCCATAAACAAAAGAATGGAAAAGCATGATTTCATGAGGGTGGTATTGCAGATAGTGATTTGAGTGATTCTGGTTTCTAGGATGCTACAATTTCTGAAGACTTTTCTGTTTCAAGGAGACTGGTTTCCATGGATCTCTCTGCCAGCACTGCTCTTCTCTTGACTATCTCCTGCTTCCTGTGGAATATAGAATCTCGACCTCAAAGTCTACAGTATTCTTCCCTGATCAGTGTGCCGAACTGGGGGTGGATGGGGTGATTGGGGACCGAGCGAGTTTTGCGATTATGGCCTTGCTAAGGGCTTCTCCCTGAAGGTAAAAGTTTACTTTTCTGATGTTCCCTTCACTACTAAATATTCTCTTGAACTTAGTTCTTCAAGCTTATCTTTCAAGAAAGGCAATCAAGAAGTAATTGTGTTGATGCTTTACACTTCCGATTCTACAATTAAGAAATGTATTGAGTTTGGAGTGGAATATTGTGTGGCAGATCTAACCTTGATCCAATGCATTGACCAATATTTCTGAGAATTGAAATCTGAAGGACAGCAAGGGGAGAAAGGCTGATCTAGAACTTTATCAAGGTCATATTTTCTTAGGTGGAATATGAGCAAACGGTAGGTGACAATACAGCTTTGAATGGAATCCGCTTGTACTGCAACGATGGCACAATACTCGAGTCTAAAGTTGGACCGTGAGTAACTGATTTTCGTATCATATTTTATTTCCTTGTCATGAAGACGGAGAGGATGAGTTGCTGATGAGTTTCTGAATGAGTTGCTGATGATGAGACATGGATGAGAGATTTTTGTATTCCTGAGTTGTGCAGTGGTGTAACTAATAGTTTGTGGGCCATAGTAAGGATATCTCATTTAGGCTGTTCTTCCCTAGCGTGCATTTACTCCAACATGACCCCTTGTAGACTTGAGTTTCCCACATATTTCTCCCACTGTGCAGTTCATGAATCTATTTGCCTTCCTTGTAACTAGAAGACCTCCAAGGTCCCTTCCAATTCTGACATTCTCTTTTCAATGTCCAGAGGTAAAATGTAAAATCAAATAAAACCCCTGCATTAGTTAGCTTTCTTGTATACCTTATGGATGCTTGAGCTGCTAATAACAAGCAACTAAAAGTTGATTAAGAGCCTTTATACTACTTATAAATGGATTAACTCCAACTGAAGAGCCTTGATTGAATGGAAATGCAGACCTTTCCTGAAAGTAGCAAAGGTGTTCCTAAGCTCTTTTCATAGCTTAGGAACAACTCAAGTTCTCTCCCAGCGTTGACAAGTGGACCTTGGAACCTAAGCCTTATTCAAGAGTAGCCTGACTATCTAAAAACTGAGAAGGTTCTTCCAGGGCATCTCATTCATTTCCCTGGATAGCCAATATCTGTTTAAAACCCTTCATTGAAAAAGTCTTCAAACTTTCAAGCAAAGTGGCCCATTCCTGTTTCCTTCCAATTAGGAAAATATTCATAATTTAAACTCATTGTTCCTTGTATCCTCTTGAAGAACAAACCCCACAAACCTTCCCCCTTTTCTGCATTTCAGCTTTTCAGATACTTGAGGGCAGCTGTCACGTTGCCCCATAATTTTCTCTTTTGTAAACAAAACATACTCAATAACTCTAACCATTGCTCATATCTGTTTCTCTGAAGCACATTAACACTGCAATTCCTTTCTTCTGTACATTCAGAAGACCAAGACTGCAGTGCTGTGCTTACATGTGCAAGTGATGTTAATGAAGAACAGGAGTGTGGTTGCTATTAATGTCATATGCTTGAATCAGTGGTGGGTTCTTCCAGTATGGCTCGGTATGGGCATACTGGTGGTAGCTGGGAGCAGCAGCCACCATACTGGAACGGTGGGCTGTTTGGCCCACCCGCCTGCCCACATTCCTTACCACTTTTTGAGGACATCAGGCCAATTGCACATGCACACAAAGCGTGCAGCACCTGAGTGACCTACGCTGAGCAGCTGAGTGTTGCTGGGTGGTGGCACATCCATGTGTGCGTGGAGTGCATGTCCATCAAAGACACCCAGCCCCATCACAGCGTACCAGTTGTGACGGGATCTGGAACCCACTACTGACTTGAAACCTGGGCATAGCTCTTCGAAATCAAATTCCAGGCTATTCGGTCCCCATACTACGGAATGTTTTTGTTGGTGTATTAAAGAATGATGAAATATTATGCTGGTTCTGAGGTATGGTTTGGAAAATATAGAGACCATAGGTTGCCTTTAAGCTTAAGGAAGTCCCAAGTACAGTGGTGGGTTCTGAATCCGATTCCACCTGGTATAGTTGGAACAGGCCCAGCGGCATCCGCATAGACGTGTACAGTGTGTGGCACATGTGCATAGCGCACACATGCATCTTAGGGCCTCCATGAGCCTCCGCTATGCTCTTGCTGCTCAGCAGAGCATCGCGCAGGTGCTGTACGTGCCATGCGCATGTGCAGAAGCGCCGAAGACTTAAAAAACCGGTAAGGAGCTTGGGCGGGTGAGTGGGCCATCCGGAGCACCGTACTGGAATGGTATTCGGTGCTCCGGGCAGGCTCTGGTACATCCGTACCAGGGCGTACCATCTGCAACCCATCACTGCCCGAGTAACACTAATTCTGTACTTTTTACTACATAAGTAACCCACCCAGAAAAGCTGGTACACAAGACATAAACATGTCACCCAGAAAGGCTGGCCCTCAATAGACAATTAGCTTGGTACGCCACAGATAAAATGCAGCAAAATTAGCTAGTTTTTGTACTTTTGGGTGGTTTCCTAAGGACACTGGAGGTTCTTGGGTGTCTCAGGACATTGTGTATTCACCTGCTGACTTTCCACAGTTTAAGAAGTTTGTAGGGATAATGGATGCCTCTCCATGTACACACCTTCTGTGCTTTCTGCAGATTCCTGGTCGACAGTAACTGTGTATCATTTGCAATAGTTTGAAGTTTGAAGTTTTGTTTTATTTATATACCTTTTACCTCTTTATCAGATTATTTAATTTGGTTCATTGCAAATGAACTCAGCAATCAAATGCTTCAAATCAGGATTAGGGCAGCATTGACATATGAGATGTTGATTCAACTTTCTTTATTGCATAAGGGAAGCTGAGATAGAACTCAGACTTCCAATTAGAAACCAAGGCACTGAATTTCCATAGGGGATTTGCTAGCTGAATAATGACTCACTTCTTCAATTAATCAATCAATGATTCTAAACATGACACAGATTAGGAGAAGCCTCAGAAAAGCAGTCAAGGGAAGAATTATTTATCCCATTTTATGCCCAGCTGCCAAAAGACCCCTTTACTCCACCTTTTTCTACAATAGCACCAAAGAATTAGGCTGACTATCAAATTTACCCAGAATTGTGTAATGATAGCAAAAACTAGACTTTAACTTGATTCCTAGCCCAAAATTTTAGCCACTATGCCTGAATCTCTTGGATTGATGGTAAGTCTTTAAGACACTAAAAGATGCTTTGTTCTTTTTGACAGGTGGGGAACCTGGACTCCAAAAAAAATCTGCATTGGTGGCTATCTGGTTTCTTTTTCTCTGAGAGTGGAAGGACTTCGAAAACATCTTGATAATTCAGCAGCTAACAACATCTGGTTCAAGTGCAGTCATAGCAATATGACCATAATGGGCAGTGGCCATACACGGGGTAAATTTGGCCCATGGAGTGAGAGGTGCCCGTTAAATGGTATATGTGGGATGAGAACACGGGTGCAGGATAAACAGGGAATAATAGGTGATGACACAGGACTCAATGATGTGATGTTTTTCTGCTGTTAATGGTTGATACATGTTTCCTCACCTATAAATATACTTCTGCTATGCACTCTCAAAGACTGTTAATTACCATATTTTTCAGAGTAGAACATGCACCGGAATATAAGACGCACCAACCTTTTGAAGAGGCAAATTAAAAAAAAACATTTTTTGAGGAAGAAGGCAGGGCTTAGCAGTGAGAAGATGGAGTTTCAGGCTATTCCTGAAATTCCTCTATTCCGAAGGATTTTTGGATGGGTTTTTGGACCCTAGCTGTCCCGGAGACGACAGTGAAAGGTGAGGGGAGACCCAGTGACCTCACAGACGTTCGCAAAGTCTCTGGGGGGGGTATTAACCCCTCTGGCCAATTCCTTTTGGATTAGCTGTATGCTAACTGAAACTGCAGGTTGCCCCTAAGAATGGTAGAGTGATGTCATCTGGTAAGCTGATTTTATTATTCAAAGAGAGATGGTCCGCACTAAAAGTTTAAGCTAATCAAAGAGTAGAAGAACTTAGCGGCGAATTGGTCTTTTTTTTTTTAATGGATTTATGGCCGGTGGTTACTTATTTCTTAAACGCTTTAAGGAATTCTTCGACATTCCCCCCTTGACTCTTTCTAAGTGGTTGTAAAGCTAACCTTCTACTAATAGCCCTTTACGATCTGACACTTTTATTGCTTGGCTGTGTTTAAGATCAGATAAGAATGCACAGTTCCCAGCGTGTTTTTATTTGCAAATTCTAACTACGACACATCATGGCGTCGGAATATTTTCCTAAGGGCACACTCCAGATTCTTCTTTCCGCATGTCGAAAGCTGTTTGATTCATTTCAAAAATTGGAAAAAAATTGGATTACATGACTTTAAAATATGAAGGAAAAGGTGAGATCACTGAATGTTTGAATGTTCCTGAAATACAAATGGAAAATGTGAGAAATGGCGTCTGGTCTATCTCAGAGGAAGAAAGGAATGCCATGCTGGAAAGGGGGGGAGCTATAAAGAAGATTCATTTTAAGAGACAGAGTGCAGGAGAAATGAAAAACTCCACCCTTGAGAATTAAAGTCAATTTGAAAAGTTTTACAAGCCTGGGACAACATTATTATTTCATCAGTGACATTCAGAGCAAAAGGTGCGAAGATATCTCTGTTTGGACTTGCTTATAAAAACATTTGGTAAATTTATTCAACGAATGGCAATCGGATTGAGAAGATTTTGCTACTGGAGAGACATAGGCTGACAGATGGAAGAATACAACTTAAAATTAGTTAAATCTGATTACTTTTATTTGTAATAGATATAGCTGAATAATAATTGATATTGATAGTAATGTATATAATGTGGAGTTGGCTGATAGACTGAAGAATACAATTGAAAATTAGCTAAATCTAATTACTCTTTTTTTGTAACAGACATAGCTGAATAATAATTGATATTGATAGTAATGTATATAATGTGGAGTTGATATAATAAATAACAATTGGATATGAGAAAACATTTTTGGATTATACATAAAGAGTATCAATTACAATAATTATCACTATTAAAAAACTAAATAAAATATATACAACCAAATGTTAATAATACTGGGAAATGTTATGATATATGATATAATAAATATTATGGATGTTCAGCTAAATAGGATATGAGGATTTGATGTTAATAGAGGATTTTACAAGCAAGTAAATGAAATGTCAGCATGTGTTATGGATTAATTTTTGGCATAGTTAAGGATGATGTTTAAATAACTAGAGTTAACTAAAACTGGAGGTATAATGATGTTAATATGGTAAACATTTGAGTTAAGATATTTGAATTAATATGAGTTAATGGAAGAGATGCACCAAAGCATGTTGTAACCAGCTGATATACTTTTTCTTTTTTATAATAGATACCTGTGTTTTTTTTTGTTTTTTTTTGTTTTTTTTTCCCTGCCTTGTCCTTTGTCGTTTTTGTCTTTTTTTTTTTCTTTCTTTCTTTCTTTTTTTTTTTTTTTGCTTTTCCTTTTTGATTTTTTCTTTTCCCACTGGAGTGGGCATGTACTGTTTAAGATTATTACTTTTATTAATATTTTTAAATAATAATTACAGTCAAATGAAAATGGATATATAACGATATGTATGAATATTTGAGTCAAAATGCTTGAGTTAATATGAGTTATGTTTGTTGACTGTGGAGGAGATGTACCAAAGTTTATTTGTAATCAATTGATACATTTTCTACAGATGTAAAGAAAGGTGTTGTACTTGTTTCAAATTAAAAAATTTAATAAAAAAACATTTATTTAAAAAAAACATTTTGGCACTCTGCGGACCTCCCCAAAATGGCCCGTTTTTTGCAGAAAAGGGCCCATTTCTTTATAAAAAGCATGAATAGCCCTTAGGAAGCTTGTAGAGTGCTCCTGGGGGGGGGAGGGAATAAGCAAAAAATGACAAATTTTTCACAAAAATGGACCCATTTTTTGTCAAAAAGAGGGCATGGATAGCTTTTAGGAGGCTTATAGAGTGCTCCTGGGGACTGGGGGAGGGAAAATCGAGCAAAAAAATGGTCCGTTTTTTGCTCATTTCTACCCTTCCAGCCCCCAGGAGCTCTCTGAAAGCCTCCTAAAAGCTACGCATGGCCATTTTGGTGAAGGGGGTGAGGTTTTGGGAGGAAAAAAAATGCTGTATTGAGTATATAAGACAAACCCAGATTTTCAACCTCTTTTTGAGGGAAAAAGGTGCATCTTATACACTGAAAAATACGGTATAGTTAAACATTAACTTGATAATAAAGGGTGTGTTTGTGTGTAATGTGGTAGTACATGGTAACCATTCCCCCAGGTGTGACCTCTTCAAACAGTCCAGATTGGAGAGGCATAAGTAGCAGAAACCTCAAGCAACTGTCTTCCCTCTCATCATTTTGATTCAAGTCACAGCATCAAACTGTAATACCATACCATGCTTGCTTGCATGCAAATGAAATTATGTTGTATCTTCAAAGTCATTTCCTTCTTTCAATAAGCCAGGTTTAGGCCACAGTAATATGTATGTATTTATTAGGGTTTATTTGGTTTTGTACTTTGCATTTTACTACAGAGAACAAATAAATATTAGAGAAAATATACTATAACTGGGTCAGGATTGGTTAAGAAACAGAGAAAATTAATGCTAAAAATATTTGAGTTTTTAATAAGATATTGAAGATGAGCTAAAAGAGCATTTTCTTCTTAGAAAGTAATGTTCTAGTAGGCATGTATGTTATATTGTCAAATTGTTAGTATTTTTTAAGCAGCGTAAGGTGTAAGAATTATTCCAGGTTATCACCTTAAAATATATTATAAATTGCACCTTTATAAATGTGATGGCATTCCTTTTTTTAGAAGATTTAACTAATCTTCTAATCCTGCTCAGAAAGTCATCAGAATCAGAGGTGTCTATATCTGTCAGCCCTCAGGCTGCCATCCAGGGGGAACCTGTCCATCACCATGCCACTCAGCCATGCTTACACACACTAACACTGCCAGATTGATGTTGCCTCGCTGATGTTGATTGAGCCTGTAGCTGCATGTGGCTCTTCTACTCGGGTGCAACTGCCTTCTCTGATGTAACTCTTTGCTCAGATGTGGCTAACCACAAAAGAGGCTATGATGACACTTAGTGGGGGTGTGGCTGAGGGTGTGGGTCATGGTGATTGGTGATGGTGGGTGGGTGTCATCTGGGTGGAGTTGTGGATGGAGCTGGGTGGGATAATGGTATATATATGGGTAATAGTGTTAACTTGGTTAGAACTGACTTGGATTTGATTACCTTTGTATCATTGTCATTTGCTAGTGCTGGTTATCACGTAGTTTCTTAGATAGAGATAAGGTTTTTCACCAAACAAACTGAATCTCTGTTTGTATGCAATGTGTATGCCGGAACATGACAGAAAAGTCAGTTCTCACCCCCTATCAATACTTCACTTTGCACAGTTCCTGTTTGGTCTGAATGATGTCTGAAGGAGCAGAGGCAGCAGCAGTGGTCCTACCTGAGGTCACTCCTTTGGTCATTCCAACACAGAAGGAGGAAACAGAGGTAGCTGTAAGATGTAAGGAGAGTCCCTTGGTAGACCAGGCCTCTGCCATGGGGCTATTGCTACATGTCAACCAGTGGTGCCAGTGAATGAGTGGTGGAAGCATACGGGGTTAACAACCAGCTCAGAACTACCTGTGCCTTTTCCCCAGGGGTGTCACCTCACTCGGTGGAGAGGAAAGGAGGGTGACTGAAGATGAAGAGGGTGATTGGAGCTACTCCACTGCCTTGGGTAGCCGGACGATGGATTGTCTGAGGGAGTGGTTTGGGGAGGCTAGCTTCCGTGATAGCAGTTCTGGTTATCAAGAGAACAGAGGGGACGGCTGGTCAGATAGCAGGAATACAACACAGCCCCCTTTCCAGCCTATCCCTTGCTTCCGTCTAGCCAGTCCAAAGTTGAGGTTGGGTGCATCCCAGGAATATACCCAGGCCAGTGGCTGGGAGCTGGACCACAGTTGTCTTCGAGAATTCCACCAAAACAGCAAAGGGAACCACTAAGTGATGACAGAAGTCAATGTTGGCTGCCACAGGCAGTATCTAGTGGCCATATACTCGGCCAGCTGGAAGTGGACAAGGCCAGGAGATCGTGGGGGGTCAGCAGCAGGAGGTAGAGATGTTGAAGGGTGTGGACCAATTGGTAGGGGTCTCAGAGCAATACACTGATTTAGCTAAGGTTTTTAGTGAAAAAAAGTGCAACGTCCTCCCTCCACACCGTTCTACTGACTGTGCTATCGAAATTGTGCCAGGAGCCAAGCTCCCCAAGCCAAGGATGTATTCTATGACACCCAAAGAGTTAGAGGAAATGAGAAAATATATTGACAAGAACTTGGCATGGGGTTTTATACAGCCAGCAAGATCCCCTATTGCAGCCCTGTGTTATTCAGAGAGAAAAAGGATGGTGGTCTGCGTCTATGTGTAGACTTTCGAGGTATAAACGGAGTGTTGTAGAGCATATGTACCCGCTGCCACTCATAAAGGATATGCTGGCCCATTTATCTGAGGGAGTGATTTTCACTAAGTTAGATCTGAGGGAGGCTTATTATCGTGTCAGGATCTGAGAAGGGATGAGTGAAAGACAGCCTTTAACTGTCCCTTGGGAGCTACCAATATTGCGTAGATATTGGTGAATATGTGAACGCCGGAACGTGACAATATCATGGTATAGATGTCAAATAAATTTATTAAAGACAAATTAACAACAAATCTCACCTGAAGAAACATTACTTGCAACATATTGTCAAAGAGGGGAACACATTTTATAGTGTAGGAATCTTTTGATTGAAAGCATAGATTTTAAGATTGTAATAATACTCTGTTTCCCTGAAAATAAGACCTTCCCATATAATAAGCCCAATCGGGCTTTTGAGTGCATGTGCTAAAATAAACCCTCCCTCGAAAATATTGCAACACAGCAACAGCCATGAGTTGATCACGCTCACTATCTCCTACAACTCAAAAATAATAAGACATCCCCAAAAATAAGACCAAGCGCTTATTTCGGGGGTCAAAAGAAAATAAGACCCTATCTTATTTTCAGGGAAACACAGTATGTCATTATAAATCAGATCTGGAAAACAATACAAAAGAGTAAAGAGAGGGAAGTTTGTTATAGTGGTTAAGGCATCAGGCTAGAAACCAGGAGACTGAGAATTCTATCTTAGGTATGAAGCTAGTAGGTGTCTGTGAGCCAGTCCTTCTCTGTCAACTCTAGGAAAGAGGCAATGGCAAATCACCTCTAAAAACTTGCCAGGAAAACTGGAGGGACCCATCCAGGCAGTTGGCAGGAATCAAAGATCAATTTAAAGATGTTGGAAGAAATCTCCTTGGTTTATTCCCCAGATGGGAAGCAGTCACCAGCGCTGAGAAGAAATTGACACCAAAGCAAGCTTCCAGAAAGCAGAACTCTTTAATTCAGGAAGGCAAAAGAAAGTAGTGACACAGCTCAATCGTTCCTGGCTAGCTAGCAGATTGGGGAGGCAAACCCATGCCTTTTTATACTTGATTTTCCTTTGAAGCTCCTACAGTTTGATGGGTTTAAAGTGCCTCTAATTGAAGTGATTGCTCTGGGTTCCTTCCCAACTAGGTCCATGATTGTCCAAAAGTTATCTTGAGTCATTCCTAAGTGCTCCTATTCAAACCAGGGAGCAGCACTGTCAAAGAATCAGTTTTGGCAGAAAAATCTGCAGATCATTGGTAAGAGAAAAAGAAGCACTTACCACACAGTAGCCATTGTGGAAGGGAGTCCTTTCTGATACTTTAAATCCAGTGGTTCTGCTTATACTATCCAGGACGCTAAAGAACAAATGCAGTCTCTCTATATGACAATGTTTTAGATTTGTGAACTTTGCTATTGTATCTTCTCTTAGTCTTCTTTTCTTTAAGCTAAGAAATTTTCTGTTCAGGAATAACATCTGCATTTGGCCACATCTGATTCCAATAATGAGTTCTAGCTATTTTTCTTTTCCTTCTACCCCACATATTTGCAATGAAACCACAATGTTTGCCCTAACACCTGTTCGCCCTGTATTCATTTATTTGGCTGAATACGACTACAATCCAGTGGTGGGTTCCAGATCCCGTTCCAACTGGTACAATTGGAATGGGCCTGGCGGTGTTCACATGGACATGCCACAGTGCACACATGCATCTTAACACCTCTGTGAGCCTCTGCGATGCTCCAGCTGTTCAGCGGAGCATTACGCAGGCACTGTGTGTGCCATGATTGTGTGTGGAAGCATCGAAGACTTAAAAGACCAGTAAGGAGTTCGGGCAGCTGGGTGGGCCCTCCGGAGCACCGTATCGGAATGGTATCCAGTGCTCCGGGCAGGCTCCGGTATGCCCATACCGGGGCATACAGCCTGCAACCCACCACTGCTACAATCCACCATGGTCAGGTTTTTTTACAGTCTAGATTGTCACAGATCTTTCCAATCAATTTAAGATTAGGAAATATGGAGGTGAGAGTCAGCATGCCCCTTCTCAATTTCTTGTTCTTCTTTTTCTGTTTTGCAAATATCTGAAGAACACTAAGCGACTCAATCAAAGATCTAAAATATCAAAAGCTACTTATTTATTGGTTGGGATGTTCATTTCTTTGCCTTCTGCATTGCTTTATTATATTGGGGAGTACTCCAAGTAGCTAATAAAATTTAAACAGTGCAACAGAGTATAAAATAAAAAGATAAAATATGAAATTTCGATTGATTTGTAAATGTAGGTTTAGGTTTAGGTTTAGGTAGTTTTATTTATATGCCGCCCTTTTCCCTGGGGGGACTCAGGGCGGCTTACAGTTCAAAAGGAAGGGAGGACATACAAATTAAACACATAAGACAGTACATCGTTAAAAACACAACATTCATACAATTCGGGTGGGTTGAGATCTTTAGTCCCAGGCCTGTCGGGACAGCCAGGTTTTGAGGGCTATGCAGAAGGTCTGAAGGGTGGTGAGGGTACGAATCTCCACGGGGAGATCGTTCCATAGGGTCGGAGCTGCCACCGAGAAGGCTCTCCTCCGCGTGGTTGCCAGTCGACACTGACCGGCTGATGGAACTCGGAGGAGGCCTAATCTATGGGATCTAATTGGTCGAGAGGAGGTAATTGGCAGTAGGCGGTCTCTCAAGTACCCAGATCACTACCATGAAGGCTTTGTAGGTGACTATTAACTTGAGGAGAGAGTAAAATCTTTGTGCAAAATGTGGTAGTACAAGGTAATCCTCCCACACCTCTGTGTATTTTGAAATGGGCTCATATTGGAGAGAAAAAAATGTTGTGGCAGAAATCTCAAGCATTGCAAAGATTGATGATCTCTTCTCTATCATTTTGAATCAAGTCACTGAAGCAAATTGTAATTCTGCATTACTGCTTTCTTGCTTGCAAATAAAATTGTGTTGCATCTTCAAAGTCATTCCTTTTTTTTCATTGAGCCACGTTTTGGGCCACGATAATACGTATTTATTTCTTTGGGTTTATTTATTGGTGCATTTCACTTCAGAGAATAGAAAGAAAATAAACTATAGGTGGACCAGCACGAGTTAAAAACCAACAAAAATTGATGATATACGTGTTTTTATTAGATGAGCTACAAAAGTTTTCTTCTTAGACAAAGCCTACAAAGGATCACTTATCCAAATCACTACTTTTCTGTTCTTGAAATACTTACATAAAAATTTATTGAGATTGATTTGATTTTATTGAGTTTGTATGCCGCCCTATTCCCGAGAGACTCAGGGCGGCTCACAATAAAAAGGGAAGGGATACAAAAAATAAAATAAAACAACAATTTAAAATTCTACAACAGCTGTAACCTCGAATGGGGCTGGATAGTTCAACAGCCCCAGGCCTGCCGGAACAGCCAGGTCTTAACTGCTTTGCGGAAGGCCAGGAGGGTAGTAAGGGTCTGGATCTCCACGGGGAGATTGTTCCAAATATCTCTCCTCCAATCCTATGCCTTTCATTGGCTCTGAATTTTTATGTTTATTTATTTATTGATTTCATTTGTACATCATTGCAACTTAATCAGGCTCTTGGTTGCTTACAAATTGACACGAACCCAGTTTGTCAAAAAGTTTATCAAAGGTCAAGCAAGATGCCTCTTCCTGAGGTCTGGAACTGAAAAGCCATCCCTTGATCTTGTGAATATGAGGAACTCTCAGCTGCTTATCCCAACATGACCACAAGCCTAATTCCACTAGGAAAATGTGTCCTTTTGTTAACTGATATTAATACCAGACCAACAATGAAGTCATAAACAATCTCCCAATCCAGGAACTACCAACTCAGTCAAACAATCAAGAAGTAAGCAAAAGGCTGGTCAATAAACAACTAAGAAGAAAACTACACTCCCACCATCAAAGCTGTTATATAAACAGAAATCAAACCCTCCTCACTTCTAGTACTGAAGATATCTCTTTGTTTTAATGAAACATCCACAATAAACCAACCAAGCAGAATTTCAGCATCTTACCTCAAACTCACGAGATCAGAGAATGTTTTCCAACAAGAATAGAATAGAATAGAATAGCCCAGAACAGAACAGAACAGAACAGAATTCTTTATTGGTCAATGAATTTTTCTTTGGTGCATATGCTCTCAATGTACATAACGAAAAATAAAATAGAATACATTCATCAAGAATCATAAGATACAACACTTAGTAATAGCCACATTTTACTAATAAGCAATCAAATTATACTAGGAAACAATCAAATTATACTAGGAAACAATCAATCAACAAACAATCAAATTATATTAGGAAAAAAATAAATATAAAATTTAAATATGTAAGCAATGTGGTTATAGTCACAAGTGGGAAGAGTTAAGTACTAGGAAGGAAGATAAGAATAATAGTCATACAGTCTTAGTAGGTAATATGACAGTGTTGTGGGAATTAGTTTTTTAGTAGAGTGATGGCATTCAGAAAAAATCTGTCCTTGTGTCTAGTTGTTCTGGTGTGCAGTGCCCTATGGGTTCGTTTTGAGGGTAGAAGTTGAAACATTTATGTCCAGGATGTGAGGGGTCTGTAGTTATTCTCACAGCCCTCTTTTTTACTTGTGCAGTATATAGTTCTTCAATGAGATTGAAGATGTGGGCCAATTGGTCTGCACAGACTTTATGCAAGAAGGTAAGTAAGTAAGTAAGTAAGTAAATCTTATTGCGGTCAAAGACCAGCAATACACATTAGTTTTTACACTGTGTTAAAAAATACTGACATTAAGATCTAATTAAAAGGTATTGACGGTATAAAAGCAAAATAACATACATGTTCTCAGATAGTTGGGTCACTCCCTGGTTTACCTGGGTGGAACACTGTTAAGTATAGGAGTAAATACAATGGTCCAAAGATTGTTAAAGATATGTCCAGATAATTGGTACAAGATGACAACTATACTTCTGTAGCCAATTTTTTTCTTATGGTTTTCTTATGACTTATGGCTCAGCACAGACTTTATGCACGATGGAGTTAGCTTGTCTGGGTCTGGAGCTTTTCCTGGCTTTTGTCTGTGAAACGGATCTTGCACTTCCTTTTCTGTGATAACCAGGTGTTGTGAACCCAATGGAATGGGGTCTGTTATAGTAGGTTTGGGTTTTGTTGGTGTTACTAAGAAAACAGAGGTCAGAACTATGTCTTCAACAAGGCTCCATCCCATTGTTTTTAGTTGAGACAGACATGGTTTTGTTAGGGACCCCCTCATTGGGGGTCTTTGCTCTCTTTCTCCATGTCTTTGGGTTTGAAGGTTGCATTTCTCCAGCTTCCCTATGGTGTCGGTGTCCAGCTTCGGTATTGCTAGTCTGGAGTCTCCCCAAGGCTGACACTCCACTGGTTCAACTGGTTTCAAACACCAAACCATACAAGCATGACATTTTATAGTAAGTGAAGCTTCTGTGTGGTTTTTAAAAGCAGCCCCACATAGATTGAATTGCTGTGGTCTAAACAATTACGCTATACGGTTGAGTATTATTAACTTTTTAGATTAGATCCAGAGAGTAATTTCTTTACAGTCATGGCTTTCAAAACCATTCCTCTAAGCACGATGAACTCTGAAATTAATCCATGATTTCTGAATTGTTTAAGAAAGTTTAGATGATATTGTTAAATGTTAACATGACAAGAATCAATACATCACAGTGAAATTATGCTTTGAAATAAGGCATTCACAAAAGTCCCTACAAGCAAATTCTTTTTCTAAATGGGAGATCAGAACACTGTGGGTTTTTTAAATTTAATTGACTTTTCTGGGCTGTTCCCTATCTCTGCGGAGTAAAAATTGATGCAGAACTCAGGTAATGTGAACAGCTGGAAAGTAAAACAATAGCTAAATAATCCTTATCTTAAGTAAGGATTCTCCCTAATATAGGCTGGTAATAAAACAGTTTATGTTGGGTCACATCAATCATTGTATTTCCCCATAAGTAAGCAATTTATTAAAAGATAGTTTATGTTTTATTTGGTTTTTAAATGTGCACTGTAAATAGTAATAGGAAGCTGAACAGAACTGTCCAATAATGTAAACATATAATGAATAATACATTAAAAAGGAAACAACACGTGGATTTTAGCATAATGTATCCTGGTTAGTTAGGTCGCAGAACTCATTGTGACTTTGCAGTAATTGTTTTTCTCCCCCAGAGTGAAAAATATGTATTTAAGACCGATGCTGACATACTGACATTGCATCTCAGAATTACTGAGCATTGGCAGGAACTGATAGGGATATTTAGTCCTTTTCTATCTAATCAAAGAAAGGCACCAAATTTGATATGGGATATGAGGAGAGATGGTCAGTTAAACGAGGCTAGGGCCGGGTCTCTGAAGGAGCGGAAACAGGACTGGCAAAGGGAGATCAGGCGGCATGCAGGAAGAGGACATTTGACAGATTAGGCCAAGCCTGGGCAGAAAAACAAGTTTCCTATTTTTCAGATTATAAAATGCACTGGAGTATAAGACGAACCAAGGTTTTGAAGAGGAAATTTTTAAAAAAGTTTTTGCACTCTGCAAACCACCCCAAAATGACCCCTATTTTTGCAAAAAAACAGGCCTTTTCATTTCATGAATAGCCCTTAGGAGGCATGTAGAATGTTCCAGTGGGGGGCAAAATTGAGCAAAAAAGGTCCATTTTTTGCTCATTTCTGCCCTCCCCAGCCCCCAAGAGCACCCTGAAAGCCTCCTACAAGCTATGCACGGCCATTTGGTGAAGGAGCAGAGTTTCAGGAGGCAAAAAATGCTGTATTCAGTATGAGATTTTCAACCACTTTTTTGAGCGAAAACGGTCTTATACTCTGAAAAATACAGTCGGTAGAAATTCATTTTTTTTCCTACCGGGTTTTGTGGCTATGACTTGTTGTTGGTCATGCGACTGAGTGGGTGTGACCATGAGTGAGATCGACCTAGTCACATGACACCCCCCCACCACCAAGCCATGCCTACAGAACCAGTAGGGAAAAAATTGAATCCCACCACTGGGTCAATCATTGGCTTTCCCATAAGCAGATCATAAGTTTATTTATTTCCATACCTGAGGTCTGGAACTGAAAAGCTGACCCTTGATCTTCTGAAAATGAGGAACTATCAGCTGCTTATCCCAACATGACCACAAGCCTGATTCCCCTAGGAAAATGTGTCCTTTTGTTAACTGATATCAATACCAGACCAACAATGAAGCTATAATCAATGTCTCAATCAAGGAACTACCAACTCAGACAAACAATCAAACAGTAAGCAAAAGCCTGGTCAATAACCACTAAGAAGAAAATTAGACTCCCACCATCAAGCTGTGTGTAAACAGAAATCAAACCCTCCTCATTTCTAGCACTGAAGATATCTCTTTGTGGTAATGAAACATCCACAATAACCAACCAACCAAATAGCAGCTTCTTACCTCAAACCCACGAGATCAGATAATGGTTTCCAACAGTGGTGGGATTCAAATAATTTAACAACCCTAATGATTTCTTCCAACAACCAGTTCACCAAACTGCTCAGAACGTTAACAACTGGTTCTCCCGGAGTGGTGCTAACTGGCTGAATCCCACCACTGGTTTCCAACAAGAATAGAATAGAATAGAATTTAAAAACCAAAATAAAACATAAATTACCTTTTAATAAAAGTGTTTACATATGGGGAAAGGCAATGATTAATGTGACTCAACATAAACTGTTTTATTTAGCCAGTCTATACTTAGGAAAAATCTTTATTTATGATAAGGGTTATTTATCTACTGTTTTACTTTCCAGCTGTTTACATTACCTGAGTTTTGCCGAAATATTTGTCCTGCAGAGATAGAGAAGCCCAGAAAAGAAAATTAAAATTAAAATAAAAAACCCACAGTGTTCTGATCTCCCATTTGGAAAAAGAATTTGCTTGTAGGGACTTTTGTAAATGCTTCATTTCAGAGCGTAATTTCAGTGAGATATGCAGTGGGTTAATATTTAACAATATCATCTAAACTTCCTGAAACAATTTGGATATCATGGATTAATTTCAGAGTTCATCATTCTTAGAGGAATGATTTTGAAAGCCATGACTGTAAAGAAATTACTCTCTGGATCTAATCTAAAAAGTTGAAAATACTCAACCTTATAGCATAATTCTTTAGACCACAGCAATTCAATGTATGTGGGGCTGTTTTTAAAACCACACAGAAGCTTCACTTAATACAAAATGTCATGCTTGTATGGTTGGGGTGTTTGAAACCAGTTGAATCAGTGGAGTGTCAGCCTTGGGAAAACTTCAGACTAGCAATACCAAAGCTGGACACAGACACCATAGGGAAGCTGGAGAAAACAGGTAATATAGTACAGCCTTCAACCTAAGGACATAGAGAAAGAGAGCAAGACCCTCAATCGGGGTCCTTCCCTAACAAAGCCATGCCTGTCTTAACTAAAAACAATGGGATGGAGCCTTGTTGAAGACACAGCTCTGACCCATGTTTTCTTGTTGGAAACAATTCTCTGATCTCTTGAGTTTGAGGTAAGAAGGTGCAATTCTGATTGGTTGATTCTATTGCAGATGTTTCATTACCAACAAGGAGATATTTTCAGTGCTAGAAAGGAGTAGGGTTGATTCAGTGATGGGTCTCCATTTTTTTTAACTACCGGTTTGCTTGTGTACGCACGCATGTGCGATACTTCTGTGCATACACGGAAGTCTCTGGATGGGTGGTGGAGCCTCTCATTGCCGCTACTACCAGTTCACCAGATCTGGGCCAAACTGGGAGCAATCCACCTCTTGTTTGATTTTTTTTTACACACACTGCTTTGATTGTGGGAGTATAGTTTTCTTCTTAGTGGTTTATTGACCAGGCTTTTGATTACTGCTTGATTGTTTGTCTGAATTTGTAGTTCCTTGATTGGGACATTGTTTATGGCTTCATTGTTGGTCTGGTATTAATGTCAGTTAAGAAAAGGACACATTTTCCTAGTGGAATCAGGCTTGGGTCATGTTGGGATAAGCAGCTGAGTGTTTCTCATTTAGAATTACAATTGGGTTCTGTGACTTGAATCAAAATTATACAGAACAGAGAATCAATCTTTCCAATGCTTGAGGTTTTGTGCCCCCACATTTTTCTTTCTCCAATCTGAACCCATTTCAAGACACATATGGGGATGGGTGATTACCTTGTACTACCACATTTTACATGAACACACAATCTCTTCTCAAGTTAATATTGGACTATAATGATCAGTCTTTGGAGATGTATAGCAAAAATGTATGTCTAGGTGTCAAACCATATATTTCATTGAATGTTGTGTCATCAGTCTTGCCCTTGTTTTCCTCCACCGTTATATGTATTCCACATTTTAAGTATGTGTGGTGGGTCTGGCATAGACTGGGGGGAGATGGTAATCATCAACAAACACATTTATTCAGTAACAGCCACATAACAGCAAAAGGAACTGATCAGAGGCGTGAACAGCGCAACCGATAATAGCTATTTATATGCTAGCTATTAACCAACCAACCAATTGGAATGTGCTGAGCTTTCCGCACTTGCTGCATACTTTGACCAATCAGGAAAGGTCATGCATGTCCATGTTCCTGAAACACCAGACACAACACCACATATACCAGTCAAGGGGCAGTGACTCCTCCATGAGCCAAAATCACCCCTATCATGGTGAATTGGATGTTGTTAGCTGCCGTGTCATCACTATCTCTTTGAGGGAGTTTCACTCTCAGAGAAAAATAAACCAGGTAACCTGAGTTGTAGAATTTTGTGGTGGTCCATGGATCCCCACCTGCCAATAAAAGATGGATACACATCTCTTTGGTGTGTGATTAAGCTCTTATCATCAGGCCACAAGACTCAAACATAATGGCTAAAATCTGGGACTAGGAACCAGTTGAATTTTATGTCTGAGTATCAAAATTATCTCTGGGACTATAATTGACTTTCAATTTAATTCATTGGGCTGTTGTAAGGAAAAAAAAATAAGGGAAGAGAATCTTGTGGCTGCTGCCATAAGCTCCTAGGGGAAAAAAGGAATACATTTTTAAAATCCCAAATCTTCCCTTGACTACATTTCCAAGATTACTCACAGTCCATATCACATTCAGAACCATTAGGACACAGACTTCTTATTCCGGAAATTGCAGTATTGTAAGCAGTGGTGGGATTCAAATTTTTTTTACTAGCGGTTCTGTGAGCTTTGCGGGCGTGGCATGGCTTGGTGGACACTGCAGAGGAAGGATACTGTAAAATCTCCATTCCCATCCCCACTCCAGGGAAGGTTATTGCAAAATCCCCATTTTCTCACGATCAGTTGGGGCTCGGGAGGCAGAGAATTGAGGGGGGTGAGGCCAGTCAGAGGTGATATTTACTGGTTCTCCAAACTACTCAAAACTTCCTCTACCAGTTCTCCAGAACCTGGTCAGAACCTGCTGAATACCACCTCTGGTTTGGACCATTTGCTGAGTTTGTTGAGTATTTCAAGCAAGGCCTCGTCATCAGTTATTGCTAGGAAAACTTACTGAGAGCTGAGAGCACAGCTGCTCACACACAACCTCTTTTGACTTATCACTTAGTTTCAAAGAGAACTAGAGACTAGCATCTTTCAATGATTGGGGACTTCAGAGAATGTGTGTCCTTCTTTCCCTCTTTTGCTAACAATCATGGACGGTGTTGTCTCCTGGCAAGTAAGAGAATTCTGTTGCCTGCATGTTTAATTGAGAGAAAGACTATTCCAGATCCCTAAAGAAGATCCAAGCAGTTACTGTGCATCATATAAATGGACATCAAATACATTCAATGGAGCTACAAGCAGTTGTAAAGAGTGCAGAGAAGAGCAACAAAGATGATTAGGGGCCTGGAGGCTAAAACATATGAAGAACGGTTGCAGGAACTGGGTATGTCTAATTCAATGAAAATGAGGGACTAGGGGAGACATGATAGCAGTCTTCTAATATCTCAGGGGTTGCCACAAAGAAGAGGGGGTCAAACTATTTTCCAAGGCACCTGAGGGTAGGACAAGAAGCAATGAGTGGAAGCTAATCAGACAGAAGCAACTTAGAACTGAGGAGAAATTTCCTGACAGTTAAAATAATTAATCATTAGAATAACTTGCCTCCAGAAGTTGTGAATGCTGCAACACTGGAAGTTTTTAAGAAGATGTTGGACAACCATTTGTCTGAAGTAGTGTGGGGATTCCTGCCTAGGCAGGGGGTTGGACTAGAAGACCTCCAAAGTCACTTCCAACTCTCCTATTCTATGTAAACTTCTGAAATTTTGCCAATGAAAGTGCAGGGTGCAATAAAATCTTGCCAAATAAAGTGCAGGATGCGGTCCAGGATGTTCCTAAGAATTAAGGCTGATTCAAATGTACAGAACAAATAAATAAATAAATCATGACTTCATGAGGGTGGTACTGCAGATACTTATAAAAGATTCCTGGTTTCTAGGATGCCGCAATTTCTGAAGACATTTCTGTTTCAAGAGGCCAACTGGCTTACTCTTCCATGGATCTCTCTGCCAGCACTGTGCTTCTCCTGACTATCTCCTGCTGCCTGGGGAATACTGAAGCCCGAAGTTACATTGATATACTCGATGCACCATATGGGGGTCCCTGGGGTAACTGGGGCCCATATGAGTTTTGCAAGGGAGGCTATGCAATTGGCTTCGCCCTGAAGGTAAAAATTTATTTTTCAGATGGTCTTTTATTTCTTTCTATTTCCTTGAAATTAACTCTTCAGTTTTCCACTTTGTGTTTTAAGAAAGGCCACAAGATATGTGTTGATGCTTAACATTTCTTTGATTCCATAATCAAAGAGAGGCACCGATTGTCCCATATTGATAGGTAAATGTTGGAAATTCCTAGAACTGAAGGCTCAACGAAATGAAGGGCTGATCTGGAAGTTTATCAGAGTCTCATTTTCCTAGGTAGAAGAACCCCAAGGGAGAGGTGACGATACAGCTCTGAATGGAATCCTTTTGCACTGTGACCAAGGCAATCCAATTACGTCTACAATTGGACCGTGAGTAACCAACTTTCTTGTCCTTTATTATTTTCTTGTGAGGAGATGACTGATTGCTATTAATTTCAGAAGGGGATGCACTGGAAATAAATGAATTAATAAAGCTGATTTTAATGCACTGTTGTGCAATGGTCTCTCTGAATTAGCAGCTGAGACATGGTTGGAGACTTGTTTATTCTGGAGAAGTCCCAAAATAGCTGCTAATATTTTGTGCACCACAGCAAATGTATCTCCAACCATAGGTCTTTCTTGACGTGCTCATTGCTCTTTCCTGACATTAATTCATGCCCCAAACACCCCTTTATTGACTCAATGACCCTTGGTGGCGCAGTGGTTTCAGTGCTGTACTGCATGCTACTTCTTCTGCCTGCCGGCTGCCTGCAATTGTATCCATTATTTTTTCCCTAGAAGCTTATGGCAGCAGCCACAAGATCCACTTTCCTTGTTTTTCTCCCCCTACAACAGCCCAACGAGTTAAGTTGAAAGTCAATTATAGTCTCAGAGATAATGAATTTTGATACTCAGACATAGAATTCAACTGGTTCCTAGTCCCAGATTTTAGCCATTATGCTTGAGTCTTGAGGCCTGATGACAAGAGCTTAATCAAGAAACCAAAGAGATGTGCATCTATCTTTTATTGGCAGGTGGGGAGAATGGACGGTCCCCCAGTTCTGCAAATCAGGCCACCACCTGGTTTCTTTTTCTCTGAGAGTGGAACGCCGTCAAGGAAATGGTGATGATACGGCAGCTAACAACATCAAGTTCACCTGCAGTGATGGTGAACGCATAATGGGCTATGGCCTGAATTGGGGTGATTTTGGCTCATGGAGCGATCGCTGTGGTATATGTGGGCTACAAACAAGGGTGGAGGGAAAACAGGGCAGGGGTGATGACACAGCACTCAATAATGTGATTTTTTTCTGCTGTTAATGGCTGATACATATTTTGTCACATGGAAATACGCTTTTGCTATACATTTCCAAAAATTGTTAATTATAGTCTAATATTAACTTGAGGAGAGAGTAAAATCTTTGTGCAAAATGTGTTAGTATAAGGTAATCCTCCCACACCTCTGTGTATTTTGAAATGGGCTCATATTGGAGAGAAAAAATGTTGTGGCAGAAATCTCAAGCATTGCAAAGATTGATGATCTCTTCTCTATCATTTTGAATCAAGTCACTGAAGCAAATTGTAATTCTGCATTACTGCTTTCTTGCTTGCAAATAAAATTGTGTTGCATCTTCAAAGTCATTCCTTTTTTTCATTGAGCCACGTTTTGGGCCACGATAATACGTATGTATTTCTTTGGGTTTATTTATTGGTGCATTTCACTTCAGAGAATAGAAAGAAAATAAACTATAGGTGGACCAGCACGAGTTAAAAACCAACAAAATTGATGATATACGTGTTTTTATTAGATGAGCTACAAAAGTTTTGTTCTTAGACAAAGCCTACAAATGATCACTTATCCAAATCACTACTTTTCTGTTCTTGAAATACTTACATAAAAATTTATTGAGATTGATTTGATTTTATTGAGTTTGTATGCCGCCCTATTCCCGAGAGACTCAGGGCGGCTCACAATAAAAAGGGAAGGGATACAAAAAATAAAATAAAACAACAATTTAAAATTCTACAACAGCTCTAACCTCGAATGGGGCTGGATAGTTCAACGGCCCCAGGCCTGCCGGAACAGCCAGGTCTTAACTGCTTTGCGGAAGGCCAGGAGGGTAGTAAGGGTCTGGATCTCCACGGGGAGATCGTTCCAAATATCTCTCCTTCAATCCCATGCCTTTCATTGGCTCTGAATTTTTATGTTTATGTATTTATTGATTTCATTTGTACATCATTTCAACTTAATCAGGCTCTTGGTTGCTTACAAATTGACACAAACCCAGTTTGTCAAAAAGTTTATCAAAGGTCAAGCAAGATGCCTCTTCCTGAGGTCTGGAACTGAAAAGCCATCCCTTGACCTTGTGAATATGAGGAACTCTCAGCTGCTTATCCCAACATGACCACAAGCCTAATTCCACTAGGAAAATGTGTCCTTTTGTTAACTGATATTAATACCAGACCAACAATGAAGTCATAAACAATCTCCCAATCCAGGAACTACCAACTCAGTCAAACAATCAAGAAGTAAGCAAAAGGCTGGTCAATAAACCACTAAGAAGAAAACAACACTCCCACCATCAAAGCTGTTATATAAACAGAAATCAAACCCTCCTCACTTCTAGTACTGAAGATATCTCTTTGTTTTAATGAAACATCCACAATAAACCAACCAAGCAGAATTTCAGCATCTTACCTCAAACTCACGAGATCAGAGAATGGTTTCCAACAAGAATAGAATAGAACAGAACAGAACAGAATTCTTTATTGGTCAATGAATTTTTCTTTGGTGCATATGCTCTCAGTGTACATAACGAAAAATAAAATAGAATACATTCATCAAGAATCATAAGATACAACACTTAGTAATAGTCACATGTTACTAATAAGCAATCAAATTATACTAGGAAACAATCAAATTATACTAGGAAATAATCAATCAACAAACAATCAAATTATATTAGGAAAAAATAAAATATAAAAATTTAAATATACAAGCAATGTGGTTATAGTCATAAGTGGGAAGGGATAAGTACTAGGAAGGAAGATAAGAATAATAGTCATACAGTCTTAGTAGGTAATATGACAGTGTTGTGGGAATTAGTTGTTTAGTAGAGTGATAGCATTCAGAAAAAAATCTGTCCTTGTGTCTAGTTGTTCTGGTGTGCAGTGCCCTATGGGTTCGTTTTGAGGGTAGAAGTTGAAACAATTTATGTCCAGGATGTGAGGGGTCTGTAGTTATTCTCACAGCCCTCTTTTTGACATGTGCTGTATATAGGTCTTCAATGGAAGGCAGGTTGGTAGCAATTGTTTTTTCTGCAGTTATCCATTAAAGTTAATTATTTAAGTAAATAATGCCCCTCGACTGGTATATGTGGGGTGCAAAGAAAGGTGGAGGATGTACAGAGGAACCGTGATAACACAGCACTCAATGATGTGCGTTTTTACTGCTGTTAATGGCTGAAACGTATTTTGTCCCCTAGAAATACGCTTTTGCTATACATTTCCAAAGACTAATTATAGTCCAATATTAACTTGAGGAGAGAGTATCTGTTTGTGTAAAATGTGGCAGTACAAGGTAATTCCCCCTCCACACCATGCATGTCTTTAAATGGGCTCAGATTGGAGAGAAAAAAATGTGGACTTATCTAGTGGCGATACAGGTGGCAAAATGTGCACATTTTCCCGCTCTTATCGCATCCGCAGAATCTCGCCCAGCCGCCCTGTTTAGGATAGGCCACTCCCTCTTGAAAGGGAGGGATGCGGATGAACCCTTACAGGGTAGAGCTGAGGAGTTCGTTCAGTTTCTGTCGGATAAAATCGCTCGGATCCGGATGGACCTGGACTCCACTTGGACGGTACCAGTCAAGGCGCTGGGGGAAGGTCCTGATTAGATTTTATGGAGCGAGTTTCAACTTGTCGCTCCTGAGGAAGTGGACAAGGCCATGGGAGCGGTGAGTGCCTCCACCTGTTTACTGGACCCGTGTTCCTCCTGGCTGGTCTCGACACGTGGCTGGCTCCAGAGGATTGTTAACACCTCTCTTCTGGAGGGATCCTTCCCACATCCTCTAAGGATGCGGTGGTGAGACCCCTCCTCAAGAAACCATCCCTGGATCCAGCCATTTTTGAGAAGGCCACCACCTTCTCAACAACCTCATGTTCGTAGGGAAGGTTGTTGAGAAGGTGGTGGCCTTTCAACTCCGGCGGTCCTTGGATGAAGCAGATTATCTGGATCCCTTTCAGTCAGGTTTCAGGCCTGGTTACAGCACAGAAACTGCTTTGGTCACGCTGATCGATGATCTCTGGTGGGCCAGGGATAGAGGACATTCCTCTATCCTAGTGCTCCTTGACCTCTCAGCAGCCTTTGATACCATCGACCATGGTATCCTTCTGCGATGGTTACGGGAGGTGGGAGTGCGAGGCACCGTTTTAAGGTGGTTCTCCTCCTACCTCTCAGACAGGTCGCAGTCGGTGTTGGTTGGAGGACAGAGGTCGACCCCTAGGCCCCTCAATTATGGGGTGCCACAGGGTTCAGTCCTGTCCCCCCTCCTATTTAACATCTACATGAAGCCGCAGGGTGAGATCATCCGGCGGCATGGGATTAAATATCACCAATATGCGGACGATACTCAATTGTATCTGTCCGCCCCGTGCCAACTCAGCAAGGCAGTGGAAGTGACGTGCCAGTGCCTGGAGGCTGTCAGGATCTGGTTGAGAGCAAACAAGCTTGCACTCAATCCAGACAAGACCGAGTGGCTATTGATGCTGCCTCCCAAGTTTAGTCCAGACATTCCACCTCTTAGCCTGGGGGGTGATATTATACACCCCTCAGAGAGGGCCCGCAATTTGGGTGTCCTCCTGGATCCACAGCTGACGTTAGAGCACCATCTGTCGACTGTGACCAGGGGGGCTTTTGCCCAGGTTCGCCTGGTGCACCAGTTGTGGCCCTATCTTGACCAGGAGGCACTTCGAATAGTCACTCATGTCCTCGTCACCTCAAGACTGGATTACTGTAACGCGCTCTACATGGGGCTGCCCCTGAAGAGCGTCCGAAGCTGGTCCAGAATGCAGCTGCGCGAGCGATATGTATCTAGATACACCCATATTACACCTATCCTCCGCGAGCTACACTAGCTTCCTATTGGTCTCCGGACGCGCTTCAAGGTGCTAGTCGTTACTTTTAAAGCCCTTCATGGTTTAGGACCTGGCTACCTGAGAGACCGCCTCCTGCCACTTACCTCCCAACGACCAACAAGATCGCACAGGTTGGGCCTCCTCCGGATGTCAATCGGACAATGCCGGCTGGCGACTCCCCAGGGGAGGGCCTTCTCTGTTGCTGCGCCGGTCCTGTGGAATGATCTACCTGCAGAGATCCGGACCCTTACCACTCTCCTGGCCTTCCGTAAATAGCAGTAGACTTATATACCGCTTCATAGGCCTTTCAGGCCTCTCTAAGCGGTTTACAGAGAGTCAGCATATTGCCCCCAATAATCTGGTCCTCATTTTACCCACCTTGGAAGGATGGAAGGCTGAGTCAACCCTGAGCCGGTGAGATTTGAACCGCTGACCTGCTGATCTAGCAGTAGCCTGCAGTGCTGCATTTAACCACTGCGCCACCTTGGCTCATCAAGACCTGGCTGTTCCGGCAGGCCTGGGGCTGTTGATTGATATCCAGCCCCACTTAGATGGAATGGGTGATGTGAATTTTAATATTGTATTTTTTTTTATTTCTATTTTTAAATTTAAATGTTTCTTGTCTGTTGTGAGCTGCCCAGAGTCCTCTGGGAGTGGGCAGCATACAAATTCTAATAAACGTGAAACTTGAAACATGCCTTTCATTGGCTCTGAATTTTATGTTTACGTATTTATTGATTTCATTTGTACATCATTGCAACCTAATCAGACTCTTGGTTGCTTACAAATTGACACAAACCCAGTTTGGGATAAATAACTAAAATCCCTAAATGTAAATAACTAAAGAATGTGTTGTCCTGAAACAACTACTACTTCTTCTTCTCCTTCTCCTTCTCCTTCTCCTTCTCCTTCTCCTTCTCCTTCTCCTTCTCCTTCTCCTTCTCCTTCTCCTTCTCCTTCTCCTTCTCCTTCTCCTTCTCCTTCTCCTTCTCCTTCTTCTTCTTCTTCTTCTTCTTCTTCTTCTCTCTCTCCTTCTTCTTCTTCTTCTTCTTCTTCTTCTTTGTCACAACTACCATGCTCAATATGGGGCTTGTCAATTCAAGGGTGGATTAATTTTCTGACCTTCCCAAACCTCTGGTTGGCCTGTTTTTTGCCTTCCCTAAGTCTCTCTATGCACTCTGCATTTACCTACATCCAAAACAGCCAGTTGATGCAATCCAAAAACATGATTTTTGGAACAAGACATTCGGACATGTTCTCTTCAGGTCATAAGTTACACTGTATAGGGCAGATTGACTACAACTGATTAGAAAAAGTTTCCGTGACATTATTATTTCGCCGTGATATAGTTCAGCAATTTGTTCTGACAGTTAATTTTCAGAAATAATTTCAACAATTAGTTTCAGCAATCAGTTTAAAAAGCATATTTTGAGCACTTAGCTTCAACATTTGTTCTAGATCCACCTAAATCATGGGCCAGCAACCCGCAGTTCTAGAGTCACATGTGGCTTGTTCATCCCTCTCCTGTGGTTCTATGTCGCCAGTTGGCTCCAACATTGACAGGGCTTTCGGTTAGGACAGGTAGAGGAAAAATGATGCTGCCCTAGGAGAAGACTCTATGATGGTGGAACCGAACTTGATGTGCAGTCAGGTGAGGCAAGTGAGGCACAGCCTCACCTCTCATCATGAAAAGAAAAAAAAACATAAAAGGAAAAAATAAATTAAATGCTTGTATTTATCTACTGATCTATACCATAAAGTTATTTCCCATTTAACTTCACCAGTTTTACATTATTTGGTATCAAAATTGCAGAATTTTCACATTTACCATTCAACTAGGAAGGCGAGAGCTTGCAGTGAGGCTGCAGTGAGTTCAACCTCTTAGCAATAGCAGTTAGATTTATATACCTCTTCATAGGGTTTTCAGTCCTCTCTAACTGGTTTACAGAGTCAGCATATTGCCCCCACAGTCTGGGTCCTCATTTCACCCATCTCGGAAGGATGGAAGACTGAGTCAACCTTGAGTCGGTGAGATTAGAACCGCTGAACTGCAAATATCAGTCAGCTGTAGTGGCTTTCAGTACTGCACCCTAACCACTGCGCCACCTCGGCTTAGGCTGAGGTGAGGTTGAGCTAGCTGCTACCTCACCATGGATGACTCTGCTTAACTGTTTAGGTGAGGCAGGAGAACTGTGTGCCTCACCTAGTCTGACTTTTTAGGCATTTTATAATCGCTCAGTATGAGCAGAGTTAAGTAGGGGCTTAAAAGCCAAAAAAGTCAGGACTAAGTGAGGCACAAAGTTCTCCTGCCTCATAGTAGAGGGCGCTCGTTCTTCCTGTGACTCAGTGGCAGCAGAATAAGTGACAGCCACAGAGCCCAACTCATGCAGTCAAGACGTAATGACGTCAGTGCCTCACCAGCCATAAACCTCACTGCACGTCACTGCAACCCACCCCTGCTTGGAGTGGTCCGGCCACTCCAAGAATATTACATTCAGTTCTGGGCCCTTTGGAAGAACATTGATGAACTGAATGTACAGAAAAAAGCAATTCATATGTTAAGTGACTTCAGAGAAAGAGATATGAGGAAGTGTTGGAAAGGACTAAGCATATGAGGAAGTATGTTCCGCCTACAAAACAGAAAATTATGGGGCAATAGTTGCCCTCAAGTATCTGAAAGGCTGAAATGCAGAAAAGGGGGAAGGTTTGTGGGGTTCGTTCTTCAAGAGGATACAAGGAACAATGAGTTTAAATTATGAAGATTTTCCTAATGGAAGGAAACAGGAATGGGCCACTTTGCTTGAAAGTTTGTAGACTTTTTCAATGAAGGGTTTTTAAACAGATATTGAATATCCATGGAAATGAATGAGATGTCCTGGAAGAACCTTCTCAGTTTTTAGATAGTCAGGCTACTGTTGAATAAGGCTTAGGTTCCAAGGTCCATTTGTGACCACTGGGAGAGAACTATCTCTTGAGTTGTTCTGAAACTATTAAATACTCTTCAGCCCCTTTGCTGCTTTCAGGAAAGGTCTGTATTTCCATTCAATCAAGACTCTTCACTGGGAGTTAATCCATTTATTAGTATAAAGGCTCTTAATCAGGGTGGGCTTCAAAAATTTTAGCAAGAGGTTTTCTGCTGGGTTGCTGGGTGGGCGTGGCCATGATGGGCATGGACTAGTTGGCCTTCTGTACCACAGTACGTTTAGGGTTAGGGTTAGGCTTTCCTTGAGCCTCTGGGAGGGCGAAAACAGCCTCCCCAGACTCCAGAGGCTCTCTGGAAGCAGGAAATGGGCCCGTTTCTAGTCTTCCCGAACTTCCAGTTGGCCCGTTTTTTGCCCTCCCCAAGGCTCTGCATGTGCCCTGCTCTTACCTGCAGTCAAAACAGACCATGTGGGGACTCCTGGGCTGGGAGGGCTGGGCGGGGCCAGCCAGTTGATGCAATCCAAACGTAATGATTCTTGGAACAAGATATTAGGACATGTTCTCTTCAGGTCATAAGTTACACTGTATAGGGCAGATTGACTACAACTGATTAGAAAAAGTTTCCGTGACATTATTATTTCGCCGTGATATAGTTCAGCAATTTGTTCTGACAGTTAATTTTCAGAAATCATTTCAGCAATTAGTTTCAGCAATCAGTTTAAAAACCATATTTTGAGCACTTACATTTAGCATTTGTTCTAAATCCACCTAAATCATGGATCAGCAACCCAGAGTTCTAGAGCTGCATGTGGCTTGTTCATCCCTCTTCCATGGTTCCGTGTCACCAGTTGGCTCCACCATTGATAGGGCTTTCGGTTAGGACAGGTAGAGGAAAAAGGATGCTGCCCTAGGAGGAGACTCTATGATGGTGGAACCGGACTTCCGATCGACTCCAGAATTGGACAGGGGGCTTCCGTTTAGGACTGTGTGGCTCCTTGAGTGTTTAGAGTTGCCGACCCCTGAACTAAATAATCCATTTCAAAACTTAAAGACAATAAATATAGAGTCAGTAGAATTTCTTGGTTAACTCTTCTGCAGAAAAAGACCCACATAGACATATTGATATGCAAATTGTTGAATGGAATGGTGGCAAGACTATATGAGATAAATATAATAAAGTATTAAATAAAAATGGGTACATTTTGAAGAACTTAATGGGCTAAAGAGTTTGTAGTTTTGAAAATGTGGAAATTTTCCCGGGCATTTTACATACTTTTAAAAAATCTTTAAAAAAAATCTTTTTAGCAAAAAAACACCCCAAAAACCATTTCACACAGTCACAGTTGTTGGGTTTGCTGCATCCCTGCAACTGTTCTTGGAATGACCATGCAATGATGGGATCAGCATGGACACAGGATTAATAACGTTGTCTTCCCTCAATACCACATAGAAAATATTGTGTGTTTTACTCAATGTAGTAAAAAGAAAGCGATCTATTTTTTCTAATGGCTGAAAAGCTACATAGTGGTAACCCATAATATGGTTTGTTTGAGTTAGTAATATGTAAACCTCTGTTGTGCTGCACAAACTATGGCTTATTGCAGAAGTAAGTAATTCATCATTCCCAAGTCTCTTCTAACTGTAATTATTAAAAAATAGCATCTTAACTTCCTTCCATTTTCAAGAAATCTCTTTGTGTGATCACATTATGCACAATTTAATGATTGTTGATATATTGTTTGGTATATTGTTAGAATTCAGACTATTAATTTCATAGTCAGAATTCTAACAATATACCAACAATAAACATCTAGAATAGACCACACTTAAAAAAAATCTGTAGGTTCTCTTTCACAAATGGTTCTTCTTCTTCTTCTTCTTCTTCTTCTTCTTCTTCTTCTTCTTCTTCTTCTTCTTCTTCTTCTTCTTCTTCTTCTTCTTCTTCTTCTTCTTCCTCCTCCTCCTCCTCCTCCTCCTCTTCTTCTTCTTCCTCCTCCTCCTCTTCCTCTTCTTCTTCTTCTTCATCATCATTATCACAACTACCATGCCCAATATGGGGTTTGTCAACTCCTGTCCTGATGTTAAGTGTGGCCCATGGCTACTGAAAGGCTTGTTTTTATAGTTTTTATAGTTCAGCATCTTTAATAAACACAATTAAATTAAGCATTGGCTAAGAATTCAGTGGACTAGAGCAAAATGCAAATAAACTAGAACTTATTTTCAGAGAACAATGACAAGCAGGTTTTTTTATGTCCTGGCTCCATCTAAGTGAGTATTAATGCTTTATTTTGTTATATGTTACATATCATATATATATATATATATATATATATATATATATATATATATATGTATGTATGTATGTATGTATGTATGTATGTATGTATGTATGGTATGTATGTATGTATGTATGTATGTATGTATTTAGTTTACAACCCTGGTATGCCCAAATACGGGAGGAAGCAGACTGCTTCCTTTCTCTGTCTATCGGCTTGTCACAAGAGACCATCACGACAGAGAGCCATTATTTTACATTTGTGTTGCATTTGTGCTGATAAATAAAGGGAGACTGGTATAGATCTATTTCAAGCTATTTAGCTCTCATCATCTAGCCATACCGTTACTGGGATTTGAACCTGTGCTGTATTACATATATTAAGCAGTTGTGTTAACCACTAAGCCACAAGGTTCTCCTCCTTTATCAGCTGAGCCAGGGAAATAGGTATGCATTTAGTGTTACAACCCCCGGTATGCCCAAATATATATTCCCTCCTTCAGCCTGCTTTCATCTATCATTTCAAAGATTCTGTATGTATCTAAAAGTCAAATATCAAAGTTGGATCATCTGTCTAATTACACCTTTTGGTTACTTTTAGAGGTGATAATAGAAAGGATGGAATGCATTTTGGCTCATAAAATTGTACAAATGAAGGAAATAATACGAATTGTTTCTCAGCATAGCTTTCTCAGTATCAGCTCAGCAACTCAGACTGATTTTACAGGAATGAAAATTTCTGTGAGATTAAGAAAATTATGCATTTGAGTTTATTGTTAACCTCACTTTCTGGTGTCTTGCTATAACACAGAAATCCTCTTAAGCTGCTAATTGTGGAGGTTTGGTTAAGACAGCAGGCTGGGGACTGACTGGTTCTCTAGTCATGTCTTAGGTACAAAGCCAACTGGGTTGGTTCCTCTATCTCAGCTCTAGGCCGATAGAGGCAGTGACAAACTGTTTGTAAAATCTTACCAAGAAAACTGCAAGATCAAATCCCTGGAATTAAGGGAGATGAAAAGCCATAAAACAAAAGAATGGAAAGCATGATTTCATGAGGGTGGTATTGCAGATAGTGATTTGAGTGATTTCTGGTTTCTAGGATGCTACAATTTCTGAAGACTTTTCTGTTTCAAGGAGACTGGTTTCCATGGATCTCTCTGCCAGCACTGCTCTTCTCTTGACTATCTCCTGCTTCCTGTGGAATATAGAATCTCGACCTCAAAGTCTACAGTATTCTTCCCTGATCAGTGTGCCGAATGGGGGTGGATGGGGTGATTGGGGACCGAGCGAGTTTTGCGATTATGGCCTTGCTAAGGGCTTCTCCCTGAAGGTAAAAGTTTACTTTTCTGATGTTCCTTCACTACTAAATATTCTCTTGAACTTAGTTCTTCAAGCTTATCTTTCAAGAAAGGCAATCAAGAAGTAATTGTGTTGATGCTTACACTTCCGATTCTACAATTAAAGAAATGTATTGAGTTTGGAGTGGAATATTGTGTGGCAGATCTAACCTTGATCCAATGCATTGACCAATATTTCTGAGAATTGAAATCTGAAGGACAGCAAGGGGAGAAAGGCTGATCTAGAACTTTACCAAGGTCATATTTTCTTAGGTGGAATATGAGCAAACGGTAGGTGACAATACAGCTTTGAATGGAATCCGCTTGTACTGCAACGATGGCACAATACTCGAGTCTAAAGTTGGACCGTGAGTAACTGATTTCATATCATATTTTATTTCCTTGTCATGAAGACGGAGAGGATGAGTTGCTGATGAGTTTCTGAATGAGTTGCTGATGATGAGACATGGATGAGAGATTTTGTATTCCTGAGTTGTGCAGTGGTGTAACTAATAGTTTGTGGGCCATAGTAAGGATATCTCATTTAGGCTGTTCTTCCCTAGCGTGCATTTACTCCAACATGACCCCTTGTAGACTTGAGTTTCCCACATATTTCTCCCACTGTGCAGTTCATGAATCTATTTGCCTTCCTTGTAACTAGAAGACCTCCAAGGTCCCTTCCAATTCTGACATTCTCTTTTCAATGTCCAGAGGTAAAATGTAAAATCAAATAAAACCCCTGCATTAGTTAGCTTTCTTGTATACCTTATGGATGCTTGAGCTGCTAATAACAAGCAACTAAAAGTTGATTAAGAGCCTTTATACTACTTATAAATGGATTAACTCCAACTGAAGAGCCTTGATTGAATGGAAATGCAGACCTTTCCTGAAAGTAGCAAAGGTGTTCCTAAGCTCTTTTCATAGCTTAGGAACAACTCAGGTTCTCTCCCAGCGTTGACAAGTGGACCTTGGAACCTAAGCCTTATTCAAGAGTAGCCTGACTATCTAAAAACTGAGAAGGTTCTTCCAGGGCATCTCATTCATTTCCCCGGATATTCAATATCTGTTTAAAACCCTTCATTGAAAAAGTCTTCAAACTTTCAAGCAAAGTGGCCCATTCCTGTTTCCTTCCAATTAGGAAAATATTCATAATTTAAACTCATTGTTCCTTGTATCCTCTTGAAGAACAAACCCCACAAACCTTCCCCCTTTTCTGCATTTCAGCTTTTCAGATACTTGAGGGCAGCTGTCACGTTGCCCCATAATTTTCTCTTTTGTAAACAAAACATACTCAATAACTCTAACCATTGCTCATATCTGTTTCTCTGAAGCACATTAACACTGCAATTCCTTTCTTCTGTACATTCAGAAGACCAAGACTGCAGTGCTGTGCTTACATGTGCAAGTGATGTTAATGAAGAAAAGGAGTGTGGTTGCTATTAATGTCATATGCTTGAATCAGTGGTGGGTTCTTCCAGTATGGCTCGGTATGGGCATACTGGTGGTAGCTGGGAGCAGCAGCCACCATACTGGAACGGTGGGCTGTTTGGCCCACCCGCCTGCCCACATTCCTTACCACTTTTTGAGGACATCAGGCCAATTGCACATGCACACAAAGCGTGCAGCACCTGAGTGACCTACGCTGAGCAGCTGAGTGTTGCTGGGTGGTGGCACATCCATGTGTGCGTGGAGTGCATGTCCATCAAAGACACCCAGCCCCATCACAGCGTACCAGTTGTGACGGGATCTGGAACCCACTACTGACTTGAAACCTGGGCATAGCTCTTCGAAATCAAATTCCAGGCTATTCGGTCCCCATACTACGGAATGTTTTTGTTGGTGTATTAAAGAATGATGAAAATATTATGCTGGTTCTGAGGTATGGTTTGGAAAATATAGAGACCATAGGTTGCCTTTAAGCTTAAGGAAGTCCCAAGTACAGTGGTGGGTTCTGAATCCGATTCCACCTGGTATAGTTGGAACAGGCCCAGCGGCATCCGCATAGACGTGTACAGTGTGTGTGCACATGTGCATAGCGCACACATGCATCTTAGGGCCTCCATGAGCCTCCGCTATGCTCTTGCTGCTCAGCAGAGCATCGCGCAGGTGCTGTACGTGCCATGCGCATGTGCAGAAGCGCCGAAGACTTAAAAAACCGGTAAGGAGCTTGGGCGGGTGAGTGGGCCATCCGGAGCACCGTACTGGAATGGTATCCGGTGCTCCGGGCAGGCTCTGGTACATCCGTACCAGGGCGTACCATCTGCAACCCATCACTGCCCGAGTAACACTAATTCTGTACTTTTTACTACATAAGTAACCCACCCAGAAAAGCTGGTACACAAGACATAAACATGTCACCCAGAAAGGCTGGCCCTCAATAGACAATTAGCTTGGTACGCCACAGATAAAATGCAGCAAAATTAGCTAGTTTTTGTACTTTTGGGTGGTTTCCTAAGGACACTGGAGGTTCTTGGGTGTCTCAGGACATTGTGTATTCACCTGCTGACTTTCCACAGTTTAAGAAGTTTGTAGGGATAATGGATGCCTCTCCATGTACACACCTTCTGTGCTTTCTGCAGATTCCTGGTCGACAGTAACTGTGTATCATTTGCAATAGTTTGAAGTTTGAAGTTTTGTTTTATTTATATACCTTTTACCTCTTTATCAGATTATTTAATTTGGTTCATTGCAAATGAACTCAGCAATCAAAATGCCTCAAATCAGGATTAGGGCAGCATTGACATATGAGATGTTGATTCAACTTTCTTTATTGCATAAGGGAAGCTGAGATAGAACTCAGACTTCCAATTAGAAACCAAGGCACTGAATTTCCATAGGGATTTGCTAGCTGAATAATGACTCACTTCTTCAATTAATCAATCAATGATTCTAAACATGACACAGATTAGGAGAAGCCTCAGAAAAGCAGTCAAGGGAAGAATTATTTATCCCATTTTATGCCCAGCTGCCAAAAGACCCCTTTACTCCACCTTTTTCTACAATAGCACCAAAGAATTAGGCTGACTATCAAATTTACCCAGAATTGTGTAATGATAGCAAAAACTAGACTTTAACTTGATTCCTAGCCCAAAATTTTAGCCACTATGCCTGAATCTCTTGGATTGATGGTAAGTCTTTAAGACACTAAAAGATGCTTTCTTCTTTTTGACAGGTGGGGAACCTGGACTCCAAAAAAAATCTGCATTGGTGGCTATCTGGTTTCTTTTTCTCTGAGAGTGGAAGGACTTCGAAAACATCTTGATAATTCAGCAGCTAACAACATCTGGTTCAAGTGCAATCATAGCAATATGACCATAATGGGCAGTGGCCATACACGGGGTAAATTTGGCCCATGGAGTGAGAGGTGCCCGTTAAATGGTATATGTGGGATGAGAACACGGGTGCAGGATAAACAGGGAATAATAGGTGATGACACAGGACTCATGATGTGATGTTTTTCTGCTGTTAATGGTTGATACATGTTTCCTCACCTATAAATATACTTCTGCTATGCACTCTCAAAGACTGTTAATTACCATATTTTTCAGAGTAGAACATGCACCGGAATATAAGACGCACCAACCTTTTGAAGAGGTAAATTAAAAAAAAAACATTTTTGAGGAAGAAGGTGGGGCTTAGCAGTGAGAAGATGGAGTTTCAGGCTATTCCTGAAATTCCTCTATTCCGAAGGATTTTGGACGGGTTTTTGGACCCTAGCTGTCCCGGAGACGACAGTGAAAGGTGAGGGGAGACCCAGTGACCTCACAGACGTTCGCAAAGTCTCTGGGGGGGGGTATTAACCCCTCTGGCCAATTCCTTTTTGGATTAGCTGTATGCTAACTGAAACTGCAGGTTGCCCCTAAGAATGGTAGAAGTGATGTCATCTGGTAAGCTGATTTTATTATTCAAAGAGAGATGGTCCGCACTAAAAGTTTAAGCTAATCAAAGAGTAGAAGAACTTAGCGGCGAATTGGTCTTTTTTTTTTTAATGGATTTATGGCCGGTGGTTACTTTATTTCTTAAACGCTTTAAGGAATTCTTCGACATTCCCCCCCTTGACTCTTTCTAAGTGGTTGTAAAGCTAACCTTCTACTAATTAGCCCTTTACGATCTGACACTTTTATTGCTTGGCTGTGTTTAAGATCAGATAAGAATGCACAGTTCCCAGCGTGTTTTTATTTGCAAATTCTAACTACGACACATCATGGCGTCGGAATATTTTCCTAAGGGCACACTCCAGATTCTTCTTTCCGCATGTCGAAAGCTGTTTGATTCATTTCAAAAATTGGAAAAAAAATTGGATTACATGACTTTAAAATATGAAGGAAAAGGTGAGATCACTGAATGTTTGAATGTTCCTGAAATACAAATGGAAAATGTGAGAAATGGCGTCTGGTCTATCTCAGAGGAAGAAAGGAATGCCATGCTGGAAAGGGGGGGAGCTATAAAGAAGATTCATTTTAAGAGACAGAGTGCAGGAGAAATGAAAACTCCACCCTTGAGAATTAAAGTCAATTTGAAAGTTTTACAAGCCTGGGACAACATTATTATTTCATCAGTGACATTCAGAGCAAAAGGTGCGAAGATATCTCTGTTTGGACTTGCTTATAAAAACATTTGGTAAATTTATTCAACGAATGGCAATCGGATTGAGAAGATTTTGCTACTGGAGAGACATAGGCTGACAGATGGAAGAATACAACTTAAAATTAGTTAAATCTGATTACTTTTATTTGTAATAGATATAGCTGAATAATAATTGATATTGATAGTAATGTATATAATGTGGAGTTGGCTGATAGACTGAAGAATACAATTGAAAATTAGCTAAATCTAATTACTCTTTTTTTGTAACAGACATAGCTGAATAATAATTGATATTGATAGTAATGTATATAATGTGGAGTTGATATAATAAATAACAATTGGATATGAGAAACATTTTTTGGATTATACATAAAGAGTATCAATTACAATAATTATCACTATTAAAAAACTAAATAAAATATATACAACCAAATGTTAATTAATACTGGGAAAATGTTATGATATATGATATAATTAAATATTATGGATGTTCAGCTAAAATAGGATATGAGGATTTGATGTTAATAGAGGATTTTACAAGCAAGTAAATGAAATGTCAGCATGTGTTATGGATTAATTTTTGGCATAGTTAAGGATGATGTTTAAATAACTAGAGTTAACTAAAACTGGAGGTATAATGATGTTAATATGGTAAACATTTGAGTTAAGATATTTGAATTAATATGAGTTAATGGAAGAGATGCACCAAAGCATGTTGTAACCAGCTGATATACTTTTTCTTTTTTATAATAGATACCTGTGTTTTTTTTGTTTTTTTTTGTTTTTTTTCCCCTGCCTTGTCCTTTGTCGTTTTTGTCTTTTTTTTTTTCTTTCTTTCTTTCTTTTTTTTTTTTTTTTGCTTTTCCTTTTTGATTTTTTCTTTTCCCACTGGAGTGGGCATGTACTGTTTAAGATTATTACTTTTATTAATATTTTTAAATAATAATTACAGTCAAATGAAAATGGATATATAACGATATGTATGAATATTTGAGTCAAAATGCTTGAGTTAATATGAGTTATGTTTGTTGACTGTGGAGGAGATGTACCAAAGTTTATTTGTAATCAATTGATACATTTTCTACAGAGGTAAAGAAAGGTGTTGTACTTGTTTCAAATTAAAAAATTTAATAAAAAAACATTTATTTAAAAAAAACATTTTGGCACTCTGCGGACCTCCCCAAAATGGCCCGTTTTTTGCAGAAAAGGGCCCATTTCTTTATAAAAAGCATGAATAGCCCTTAGGAAGCTTGTAGAGTGCTCCTGGGGGGGGGGAGGGAATAAGCAAAAATGACAAATTTTTCACAAAAATGGACCCATTTTTTGTCAAAAAGAGGGCATGGATAGCTTTTAGGAGGCTTATAGAGTGCTCCTGGGGACTGGGGGAGGGAAAATCGAGCAAAAAAATGGTCCGTTTTTTGCTCATTTCTACCCTTCCCAGCCCCCAGGAGCTCTCTGAAAGCCTCCTAAAAGCTACGCATGGCCATTTTGGTGAAGGGGGTGAGGTTTTGGGAGGAAAAAAAATGCTGTATTGAGTATATAAGACAAACCCAGATTTTCAACCTCTTTTTTGAGGGAAAAAGGTGCATCTTATACACTGAAAAATACGGTATAGTTAAACATTAACTTGATAATAAAGGGTGTGTTTGTGTGTAATGTGGTAGTACATGGTAACCATTCCCCCAGGTGTGACCTCTTCAAACAGTCCAGATTGGAGAGGCATAAGTAGCAGAAACCTCAAGCAACTGTCTTCCCTCTCATCATTTTGATTCAAGTCACAGCATCAAACTGTAATACCATACCATGCTTGCTTGCATGCAAATGAAATTATGTTGTATCTTCAAAGTCATTTCCTTCTTTCAATAAGCCAGGTTTAGGCCACAGTAATATGTATGTATTTATTAGGGTTTATTTGGTTTTGTACTTTGCATTTTACTACAGAGAACAAATAAATATTAGAGAAAATATACTATAACTGGGTCAGGATTGGTTAAGAAACAGAGAAAATTAATGCTAAAAATATTTTGAGTTTTTAATAAGATATTGAAGATGAGCTAAAAGAGCATTTTCTTCTTAGAAAGTAATGTTCTAGTAGGCATGTATGTTATATTGTCAAATTGTTAGTATTTTTTAAGCAGCGTAAGGTGTAAGAATTATTCCAGGTTATCACCTTAAAATATATTATAAATTGCACCTTTATAAATGTGATGGCATTCCTTTTTTTAGAAGATTTAACTAATCTTCTAATCCTGCTCAGAAAGTCATCAGAATCAGAGGTGTCTTATATCTGTCAGCCCTCAGGCTGCCATCCAGGGGGAACCTGTCCATCACCATGCCCACTCAGCCATGCTTACACACCACTAACACTGCCAGATTGATGTTGCCTCGCTGATGTTGATTGAGCCTGTAGCTGCATGTGGCTCTTCTACTCGGGTGCAACTGCCTTCTCTGATGTAACTCTTTTGCTCAGATGTGGCTAACCACAAAAGAGGCTATGATGACACTTAGTGGGGGTGTGGCTGAGGGTGTGGGTCATGGTGATTGGTGATGGTGGGTGGGTGTCATCTGGGTGGAGTTGTGGATGGAGCTGGGTGGGATAATGGTATATATATGGGTAATAGTGTTAACTTGGTTAGAACTGACTTGGATTTGATTACCTTTGTATCATTGTCATTTGCTAGTGCTGGTTATCACGTAGTTTCTTAGATAGAGATAAAGGTTTTTCACCAAACAAACTGAATCTCTGTTTGTATGCAATGTGTATGCCGGAACATGACAGAAAAGTCAGTTCTCACCCCCTATCAATACTTCACTTTGCACAGTTCCTGTTTGGTCTGAATGATGTCTGAAGGAGCAGAGGCAGCAGCAGTGGTCCTACCTGAGGTCACTCCTTTGGTCATTCCAACACAGAAGGAGGAAACAGAGGTAGCTGTAAGATGTAAGGAGAGTCCCTTGGTAGACCAGGCCTCTGCCATGGGGCTATTGCTACATGTCAACCAGTGGTGCCAGTGAATGAGTGGTGGAAGCAAACGGGGTTAACAACCAGCTCAGAACTACCTGTGCCTTTTCCCCAGGGGGGTCACCTCACTCGGTGGAGAGAAAGGAGGGTGACTGAAGATGAAGAGGGTGATTGGAGCTACTCCACTGCCTTGGGTAGCCGGACGATGGATTGTCTGAGGGAGTGGTTTGGGGAGGCTAGCTTCCGTGATAGCAGTTCTGGTTATCAAGAGAACAGAGGGGACGGCTGGTCAGATAGCAGGAATACAACACAGCCCCCTTTCCAGCCTATCCCTTGCTTCCGTCTAGCCAGTCCAAAGTTGAGGTTGGGTGCATCCCAGGAATATACCCAGGCCAGTGGCTGGGAGCTGGACCACAGTTGCCTTCGAGAATTCCACCAAAACAGCAAAGGGAACCACTAAGTGATGACAGAAGTCAATGTTGGCTGCCACAGGCAGTATCTAGTGGCCATATACTCGGCCAGCTGGAAGTGGACAAGGCCAGGAGATCGTGGGGGGTCAGCAGCAGGAGGTAGAGATGTTGAAGGGTGTGGACCAATTGGTAGGGGTCTCAGAGCAATACACTGATTTAGCTAAGGTTTTTAGTGAAAAAAGTGCAACGTCCTCCCTCCACACCGTTCTACTGACTGTGCTATCGAAATTGTGCCAGGAGCCAAGCTCCCCAAACCAAGGATGTATTCTATGACACCCAAAGAGTTAGAGGAGATGAGAAAATATATTGACAAGAACTTGGCATGGGGTTTTATACAGCCAGCAAGATCCCCTATTGCAGCCCCTGTGTTATTCAGAGAGAAAAAGGATGGTGGTCTGCGTCTATGTGTAGACTTTCGAGGTATAAACGGAGTGTGTGTAGAGCATATGTACCCGCTGCCACTCATAAAGGATATGCTGGCCCATTTATCTGAGGGAGTGATTTTCACTAAGTTAGATCTGAGGGAGGCTTATTATCGTGTCAGGATCTGAGAAGGGGATGAGTGAAAGACAGCCTTTAACTGTCCCTTGGGAGCTACCAATATTGCGTAGATATTGGTGAATATGTGAACGCCGGAACGTGACAATATCATGGTATAGATGTCAAATAAATTTATTAAAGACAAATTAACAAACAAATCTCACCTGAAGAAACATTACTTGCAATATATTGTCAAAGAGGGGAACACATTTTATAGTGTAGGAATCTTTTGATTGAAAGCATAGATTTTAAGATTGTAATAATACTCTGTTTCCCTGAAAATAAGACCTTCCCATATAATAAGCCCAATCGGGCTTTTGAGTGCATGTGCTAAAATAAACCCTCCCTCGAAAATATTGCAACACAGCAACAGCCATGAGTTGATCACGCTCACTATCTCCTACAACTCAAAAATAATAAGACATCCCCAAAAATAAGACCAAGCGCTTATTTCGGGGGTCAAAAGAAAATAAGACCCTATCTTATTTTCAGGGAAACACAGTATGTCATTATAAATCAGATCTGGAAAACAATACGAAAGAGTAAAGAGAGGGAAGTTTGTTATAGTGGTTAAGGCATCAGGCTAGAAACCAGGAGACTGAGAATTCTATCTTAGGTATGAAGCTAGTAGGTGTCTGTGAGCCAGTCCTTCTCTGTCAGCTCTAGGAAAGAGGCAATGGCAAATCACCTCTAAAAACTTGCCAGGAAAACTGGAGGGACCCATCCAGGCAGTTGGCAGGAATCAAAGATCAATTTAAAGATGTTGGAAGAAATCTCCTTGGTTTATTCCCCAGATGGGAAGCAGTCACCAGCGCTGAGAAGAAATTGACACCAAAGCAAGCTTCCAGAAAGCAGAACTCTTTAATTCAGGAAGGCAAAAGAAAGTAGTGACACAGCTCAATCGTTCCTGGCTAGCTAGCAGATTGGGGAGGCAAACCCATGCCTTTTTATACTTGATTTTCCTTTGAAGCTCCTACAATTTGATGGGTTTTAAAGTGCCTCTAATTGAAGTGATTGCTCTGGGTTCCTTCCCAACTAGGTCCATGATTGTCCAAAAGTTATCTTGAGTCATTCCTAAGTGCTCCTATTCAAACCAGGGAGCAGCACTGTCAAGAATCAGTTTTGGCAGAAAAATCTGCAGATCATTGGTAAGAGAAAAAAGAAGCACTTACCACACAGTAGCCATTGTGGAAGGGAGTCCTTTCTGATACTTTAAATCCAGTGGTTCTGCTTATACTTTCCAGGACGCTAAAGAACAAATGCAGTCTCTCTATATGACAATGTTTTAGATTTGTGAACTTTGCTATTGTATCTTCTCTTAGTCTTCTTTTCTTTAAGCTAAGAAATTTTCTGTTCAGGAATAACATCTGCATTTGGCCACATCTGATTCCAATAATGAGTTCTAGCTATTTTTCTTTTCCTTCTACCCCACATATTTGCAATGAAACCACAATGTTTGCCCTAACACCTGTTCGCCCTGTATTCATTTATTTGGCTGAATACGACTACAATCCAGTGGTGGGTTCCAGATCCCGTTCCAACTGGTACAATTGGAATGGGCCTGGCGGTGTTCACATGGACATGCACAGTGCACACATGCATCTTAGCACCTCTGTGAGCCTCTGCGATGCTCCAGCTGTTCAGCGGAGCATTACGCAGGCACTGTGTGTGCCATGATTGTGTGTGGAAGCATCGAAGACTTAAAAGACCAGTAAGGAGTTCGGGCAGCTGGGTGGGCCCTCCGGAGCACCATATCGGAATGGTATCCAGTGCTCCGGGCAGGCTCCGGTATGCCCATACCGGGGCATACAGCCTGCAACCCACCACTGCTACAATCCACCATGGTCAGGTTTTTTTACAGTCTAGATTGTCACAGATCTTTCCAATCAATTTAAGATTAGGAAATATGGAGGTGAGAGTCAGCATGCCCCTTCTCAATTTCTTGTTCTTCTTTTTCTGTTTTGCAAATATCTGAAGAACACTAAGCGACTCAATCAAAGTTCTAAAATATCAAAAGCTACTTATTTACTGGTTGGGATGTTCATTTCTTTGCCTTCTGCTTTGCTTTATTATATTGGGGAGTACTCCAAGTAGCTAATAAAATTTAAACAGTGCAACAGAGTATAAAATAAAAAAATAAAATATGAAATTTCGATTGATTTGTAAATGTAGGTTTAGGTTTAGGTTTAGGTTTAGGTAGTTTTATTTATATGCCGCCCTTTTCCCTGGGGGGACTCAGGGCGGCTTACAGTTCAAAAGGAAGGGAGGACATACAAATTAAACACATAAGACAGTACATCGTTAAAAACACAACATTCATACAATTCGGGTGGGTTGAGATCTTTAGTCCCAGGCCTGTCGGGACAGCCAGGTTTGAGGGCTATGCAGAAGGTCTGAAGGGTGGTGAGGGTACGAATCTCCACGGGGAGATCGTTCCCTAGGGTCGGAGCTGCCACCGAGAAGGCTCTCCTCCACGTGGTTGCCAGTCGACACTGACCGGCTGATGGAACTCGGAGGAGGCCTAATCTATGGGATCTAATTGGTCGAGAGGAGGTAATTGGCAGTAGGCAGTCTCTCAAGTACCCAGATCCACTACCATGAAGGGCTTTGTAGGTGACAAGTAGCACCTTGAAGCATACCCGGAGATCGACAGGTAGCCAGTGCAGCTCGCGGAGGATAGGTGTTATGTGGGTGAAACGAGGTGCACCCACGATCGCTCACGTGGCCGCATTCTGAACTAGCTGAAGTCGCCGAATACTTTTCAAGGGCAGCCCCATGTAGAGCACATTGCAGTACTCCAGCCTAGAGGTCACAAGGGCACGAGTGACTGTTGTGAGAGCCTCCCGGTTCAGGTAGGGGCGCAACTGGTGTACCAGGTGAACCTGGGTAAATGCCCCCCTGGTCACAGCTGACAAATGGTGTTCAAAAGTCAGCTATGGGCCAATTGCGAGCGAGGTTTCAACCCGATGAATGCCAGGCATGAAAAGTGCCACTCAAACACTATACTTTTCCGCTCACCCTGAAAAAAAAAAAGGCTCTCTGCTCAGCTTTTACATTGTTAGACTGGCTAGAGAGAGACATGGCACCAACAGGGTCCTGGGTCCTGGCATTTTGCAGGCAACCTGTCCTCTCACATTCTTTGGAATGCAACCCATCACATGTGAATTAGATTTGCCAATTATCCTATTAAAAGATATCCTATTATTCTAAAATACGACTAACTCAATATTAAAAACCATGGCCTGTCTCAACTAAAAACAATGTGTTTACATATGGGGAAAGGCAATGATTAATGTGACTCAACATAACTGTTTTATTTAGCCAGTCTATACTTAGGAAAAATCTTTATTTATGATAAGGGTTATTTATCTACTGTTTTACCTTTCCAGCTCTTTACATTACCTGAGTTTTGCCAAAATATTTGTCCTGCAGAGATAGAGAAGCCCAGAAAAGAAAATTAAAATTAAAATAAAAAACCCACAGTGTTCTGATCTCCCATTTGGAAAAAGAATTTGCTTGTAGGGACTTTTGTAAATGCTTCATTTCAGAGCGTAATTTCAGTGAGATATGCAGTGGGTTAATATTTAACAATATCATCTAAACTTCCTGAAACAATTTGGATATCATGGATTAATTTCAGAGTTCATCATTCTTAGAGGAATGATTTTGAAAGCCATGACTGTAAAGAAATTACTCTCTGGATCTAATCTAAAAAGTTGAAAATACTCAACCTTATAGCATAATTCTTTAGACCACAGCAATTCAATGTATGTGGGGCTGTTTTTAAAAACCACACAGAAGCTTCACTTAATACAAAATGTCATGCTTGTATGGTTGGGTGTTTGAAACCAGTTGAACCAGTGGAGTGTCAGCCTTGGGAAAACTTCAGACTAGCAATACCAAAGCTGGACACAGACACCATAGGGAAGCTGGAGAAAACAGGTAATATAGTACAGCCTTCAAACCTAAGGACATAGAGAAAGAGAGCAAAGACCCTCAATCGGGGTCCTTCCCTAACAAAGCCATGCCTGTCTTAACTAAAAACAATGGGATGGAGCCTTGTTGAAGACACAGCTCTGACCCATGTTTTCTTGTTGGAAACAATTCTCTGATCTCTTGAGTTTGAGGTAAGAAGGTGCAATTCTGATTGGTTGATCTATTGCAGATGTTTCATTACCAACAAGGAGATATTTTCAGTGCTAGAAAGGAGTAGGGTTTGATTCAGTGATGGGTCTCCATTTTTTTAACTACCGGTTTGCTTGTGTACGCACGCATGTGCGATACTTCTGTGCATACACGGAAGTCTCTGGATGGTGGGTGGAGCCTCTCATTGCCGCTACTACCAGTTCACCAGATCTGGGCCAAACTGGGAGCAATCCACCTCTTGTTTGATTTTTTTTTACACACACTGCTTTGATTGTGGGAGTATAGTTTTCTTCTTAGTGGTTTATTGACCAGGCTTTTGATTACTGCTTGATTGTTTGTCTGAATTTGTAGTTCCTTGATTGGGACATTGTTTATGGCTTCATTGTTGGTCTGGTATTAATGTCAGTTAAGAAAAGGACACATTTTCCTAGTGGAATCAGGCTTGTGGTCATGTTGGGATAAGCAGCTGAGTGTTTCTCATTTTAGAATTACAATTGGGTTCTGTGACTTGAATCAAAATTATACAGAACAGAGAATCAATCTTTCCAATGCTTGAGGTTTTGTGCCCCCACATTTTTCTTTCTCCAATCTGAACCCATTTCAAGACACATATGGGGATGGGTGATTACCTTGTACTACCACATTTTACATGAACACACAATCTCTTCTCAAGTTAATATTGGACTATAATGATCAGTCTTTGGAGATGTATAGCAAAAATGTATGTCTAGGTGTCAAACCATATATTTCATTGAATGTTGTGTCATCAGTCTTGCCCTTGTTTTCCTCCACCGTTATATGTATTCCACATTTAAGTATGTGTGGTGGGTCTGGCATAGACTGGGGGGAGATGGTAATCATCAACAAACACATTTATTCAGTAACAGCCACATAACAGCAAAAGGAACTGATCAGAGGCGTGAACAGCGCAACCGATAATAGCTATTTATATGCTACTATTAACCAACCAACCAATTGGAATGTGATGAGCTTTCCGCACTCGCTGCATACTTTGACCAATCAGGAAAGGTCATGCATGTCCATGTTCCTGAAACACCAGACACAACACCACATATACCAGTCAAGGGGCAGTGACTCCTCCATGAGCCAAATCACCCCTATCATGGTGAACTGGATGTTGTTAGCTGCCGTGTCATCACTATCTCTTTGAGGGAGTTTCACTCTCAGAGAAAAATAAACCAGGTAACCTGAGTTGTAGAATTTTGTGGTGGTCCAGGATCCCCACCTGCCAATAAAGATGGATACAAATCTCTTTGGTGTGTTGATTAAGCTCTTATCATCAGGCCACAAGACTCAAACATAATGGCTAAAATCTGGGACTAGGAACCAGTTGAATTTTATGTCTGAGTATCAAAATTATCTCTTGGACTGGCTTCCTGGGAGGAGCCTGCTGGTGGTGGCAGCAAAAAAATCAGCTGCCTCCGAATTCCTGGCTACGTACCTGTTTAGAGGATCTTCCATCTGACGTCTTATCAGGTTTTCTTATCCTTCAGGCAAGAAGGAAAGAAGAAACTGTTTTGCTGGCAAATGCTCTTCGATTTTGCAGCTTTTGTGCTTGCAAGGAAAGGGGGGGCTAGCCCAAGGCAGAACGGCTGTCCGTGCTGGGAACTTCAAACTGCCTTGTGCAGGACAAAGTAGGTCTCCCCCACTCTGCTCAAAGTTTTGTTTGATTTAATCTTATCACGAGCTGAATCCGTTTGCGCGGACAATAATTGTTTATCAACATTTTAGCTTCTTTTCTTTTTCTCCTCCGAAAAATTATTTACTTAGAGGCTTTTAAAATGGCGCCGAACAGGCTGGTTTCTCCGGTAATAACGAACACTTTTTGCTAATCCTCACAAGAATTCAAAACAAAAGAGATTGCTTATCATATGTTTTGGTTTCACAATAGAAGAATTTTACTCCTTCATTAACCTTGCTTATCTGGAAGTTAAATGGTGATGAATCTGCTGAACGGTCTTGTTACAATGTTTACTCACTGAAAGTTTTGCCAAGCCTTAAACTTCAAAATAAAAGCCTCTTTACTTAAAGCTGCATATTCAGGCAATAGAATTTTATTAACTGCAGGCAGATAAATTTTGAAATGGCCTCAAAACCAAATATTAACTTGAAGTCGTCACCCTCTACTTCCAGGGGCACATCCTCAGTGCCTGGCACAAAGCTGCAGCCTCCGCTTCCTACGCCCCCTGCTGGGGATGTGTTAACGAAAGAATTTTTCCTGAGTAATCTAAGCGAGGCTCTTAATGCACAGACAATTAAAATGGAAGATAAGTTTAGAGATAATAGAGAGGAGAGAAAAGAGGAAATAAAAGAAATGAAAGAAGAATTAAAAGTGAAATAAAAGGACTTAAACAGAGCTGTATGAGAAATTTGACGCTAAGGTTGATAAAATTAGAGACGACATGCTGAGTCTTGTAACTGTATTAACAGAACATATTTCGGGAATGGAAGATACTCTAGAGGTTCTTAATGATGCCAATGCTAACTTGACATTGAAAACAGAGGTGGTGGAACAAAAAGTGGAAAATGCTGAAAAAGAAATTATTATGATACAGTACCGACAAATGGAGTTCGCATTAAGAGTAAGGGGGCTGCGTGAGGAGAAACAGGAGAACCTGAAACAGATCCTATCGGAAGCTTTTGACCGCCTGATGGGAAGACCAGGGACCAACCAAGACTGGCAAATTGACAAAGCTTATCGCGTTAACTCCTGGCTGGCAAAGCAGAAGCAGCTTCCTCGAGACATCGTTATATATTTTACTACAAGAGAGCTTAGAAATATGGTACTGCAAGCGTCTTATAACACTAAGCTTCAAATTGGCGGTCAAGACCTGGCTGTTTTGAAAGAGATACCACCTCAAATGTTAAGAGCCAGGAGAGACTACGCTTTTTTGGTCGAAGAACTCAGAAATCGTCAGATACAGTATAGATGGGATGCACCATTTGGCATCATATTTACATTTGATAAGCAAGGGTACCGCCTCAACTCTGTATGGAAAGCCCGAGATTTTTATTATAATATATTGAAGGCCGGACACCCTGCACCATCTGGACCTAGAGAAAGACCACAAGAAGGACAGGATAGACAGCAAACTACACAACCACCAGACAAGATGGAGCATCTCTCTTCTCTAGAAGTGCAAGGTGCTATGGAACCAAGACCTAGCCGCATGACTACTAGACGTATGGAGAAACAAGCTAAAAAGCAACAGCATCAACAATCATCGGCCATCGATCAAGGAACTACAACAACAAATCTGGAAGCAGTGGGAGGAGCTAGACCTAAGGTTAAACAGGCCGTGCAGGAAGCTCTAAAAATGCTTCAACCAACCAAAGATGACAACTAAGATTTTAACATGGAATGTCAACGGACTGAATTCTCCACAGAAGAGGAAGAAAATATTTCATTATTTCAAACAGTTTAAGAACGATGTAATTTGTTTGCAAGAAACTCATATCAAGTCAACTGATCAAAAATATTTGATCAACTCAAAACTTGGTCAACATTTTGCAGCTTCTGCTATGGAAAAGAAGAATGGTATAGTTGTATACTTAAGAAAAGATATGAAAGCTGAATTAATAGAAGCAGATCCCTTCGGAAGATATATTGCTTTAGACTTAATCTTAGAAGGGAAAAAGACATTACTTTTGGGAATTTATGCTCCCAATCAACAGCAAGATAGATTCTATAGAAATCTTCATGCTAAATTAGTACAGTGGGACTATAGTTCCTGTATACTATTGGGTGACTGGAATGGAGTGATAGACACTAAGAGAGATAAGAAGATTTCCCGCCTAAATACCAAGATGCGAGCAAAGTTACCCAAATCTTTCTTTGACATTATGGATGATTTTGAATTGAGAGATATTTGGCGAGAAAGAAATGCAGAGGAATATGACTTCACTTTCTTCTCGGACAGGCATCAATCCCTTTCAAGGATTGATTTTATCCTAACCACTAATGATTTGCTTTCTAGGGTCAAGAAAACAAAGATTGCAGCTAGGGTCCTTTCGGACCATAACCCAGTTGGATGGAGTTGGGAAGGGTAGTGCAGGCAAGAAGGTCTTGGAGATTGAATGAAAACTTATTTAGATATGAAAAGTATATTAATGATTGTAAAAAATTACTATCTGAATATTTTGTTTTGAATATGAATAAGGGTACATCTATGGAATTTGTATGGGACGCAAGCAAAGCGTATATGAGAGGAGTTTTGATGAATATAAATAAAACACATAGAAATAAGCAAGGGTTAAAACGAACAGAACTGGAAGAGGAAATTAAGAGAAAAGAGCTGGAGTTAACAATGAACCCAGACGATACAAAGGTTAAGGAAGCTATTAACATATTAAAATCTCAATTTGACATGTTGATCTCTGACCAGGTAGCTACTAATTTATTATATGCAAAACACAATACTTTTTGTAATGCAAACAAACCTGGCAGATGGTTAGCTTATCAGATTAGGAAAAAAAGGAAAACTCGAAATATATCTAAACTGATTTACAGAGGGAAGGAGGTGTTTCAACAGGAAGAGATTCAAAAGGCTTTCTGGGAATTTTTTACAGAACTGTATAAAGGGGATAAAATTAATGGTTTAGACATAGACAAATATTTAGACAAGAGAAAATACCTTCAGTTAGAGAAGAACACAGGCAAAAATTGAATCAACCAATAACCTCGGGGGAAATCCTGCAGGTAATTAAGCAATTAAAGTCAGGGAAAGCACCAGGTACAGATGGCTTGACAGCGGTTTACTATAAAAACTTACAGTTAGAAATGGTAGAACCTCTTAGAGAATTATTTAATATGATTCAAACGGAAGGTAAAGTCCCTCCATCTTGGAAGACAGCGTTTATATCTTTGATACCCAAAGAAGATCAAGATACTACTCAACCCAAAAATTATAGACCTATTTCATTACTGAATGTAGATTATAAAATTTTTACTAAAATATTAGCAAATAGGTTAATGTTGGTCACTCAACAATTGATACATACGGACCAAACAGGTTTTATACAAGGGAGACAGATGAAAAGTAATGTTAGATTAATTATTAATGCATTAGAATATTTGGGAAAGAACAACCAGATCCCTGCTGCGTTTATATTTTTGGATGCTGAGAAGGCCTTTGATCGAGTTAACTGGCAATTTCTGCTGAAGATACTGCAAAAAATGCAGATAGGAGATAATTTTTTACAGTCAATTAAAGCAATATACCAACAGCAAATAGCACAAATCATAGTCAATGGAAGTTTAACAGACTCTTTTCAAATTGGAAAAGGTACAAGACAGGGCTGCCCTTTGTCCCCATTATTGTTTATTATAACTTTGGAAGTATTGTTGAATAAAATACGGGGCTTGGATGGTTTAAAAGGGATCAAGATTAGGCAGCAAGAATATAGAGTCCGCGCTTTTGCGGATGATTTGGTCATAATATTGGAACAACCGCAGGAATCCAGTATGGTTTTAATGAATACGATTAATCAATATGGTCAAGTGTCGGGCTTTAAAATAAACTTAGGAAAAACCAAAATATTAGCTATAAATATGAATATTAAACAAAAGGAAGAATTAGGAGTGATGCTAGGATGTGAGGTAGTTAAAAAAGTCAAATATCTTGGAGTTAACATTTTAACTTCAAATGGGAAATTATATAAGCATAATTATGAACCACTTTGGCATAGCATACAGACAGAGATGAAAAAATGGGAGAAATTGCACTTATCTTTGCTGGGTAGGATAGCGGCAGTGAAAATGAACATTTTACCAAAATTTTATTTCTTTCCAAATGTTACCTATACTTAAAAAAGATGCGAACCTTTTAGAATGGCAGAAGGGTATCAACAAATTTGTGTGGGCAGGAAAGAAGCCGAGGGTAAAGATGAAAATAATGCAAGATGTACGTGAGAGAGGAGGATTGAAACTACCTAATTTAAAACTATATTATGATGCAGTGGCTTTATCTGTAATTAGTGATTGGACTCATTTAACCAATGATAGAATATTGAATATTGAGGGACACGATCTGGTATTTGGTTGGCATGCTTACCTGTTATTCAACAAAAAATTGGATAAGAATTTTAAAAGTCATATTTTAAGAAATGCTTTATTGCGGGTTTGGAAGAAATACCAATATAAATTAAATGACAAGATACCCATGTGGGCAATTCCTAGACACGCAATTGAAAATATGAATACAGCACAAAAACAGGACAGAATTACTTACAGACAGCTTCTTACCTCGGAAAGGGGGGTATTACAATTAAAATCTTTAGAGGTATTAAAAGAGGAGAAGGTAGTTCAAACATGGTTCCAGTATGGGCAATTACAGGCTAGGTGGAAAATAGATCAAAAAATTGGTTTTATCCAAGTTGAGGATAATCTGTTTAAACAAATAAGAGATCAAAGCTTAATGCATATAAAGAGGATATATAATGTATTAATACAGATGGATTCGGAAACAGAATTAGTTAAAGATTGTATGATAAAATGGGCTCAAAATATTGAGGAACCAATAATGTTGGATACATGGGAAAGAATCTGGGTAAGAAATGTGAAATTTACACAAGCTCAAAATCTGAGAGAAAATTTTTACAAGATGTTCTATAGATGGCATTTAGATCCTAAAAAGTTGGCTTCTATGTATCCGAATGTACAGCCTAAATGTTGGAGGTGTGGTTCTCTCGATGCTACATATTATCATATATGGTGGACCTGCCAAAAGGTTAAGGCATTTTGGATAAAAATATGGTGGGTCATGCAAAATGTTTTTAAAAGAAGGATAAAGTTTATTCCTCAGTTATTTTTACTAGGTATATGTACTGACTTTACAGTGGTAGAGACCAATTTGATTCTGCACCTGATAACTGCAGCAAGACTGTTGGTGGCGCAATATTGGAAGAAGGAAGACTTGCCTACAATCCAAGAATGGACATTGAAAGTAACAAACTTAGCCGAGATGGCTAAAATATTGGCATATCTCAAAGATCATTCAAATGAGAGATATAAACGAGACTGGAAAAAATGGATTGACTATATACAAAATAAATACGGGACTAAGAAATTCCAGTTAGCCTATGCTTAAGATCAGAAATGATTTAAACTGTTAAAAGTCAGTTCAGTAAGAAGAAGCTAAGGTCAATCTAGAATGTCATTAATTTCTTTATTTCTTTTTTCTCAATAGATTTTAGACTGTGTTAGTTAAAAATCCATACCGTGTACGGGTTCTGGGAAGTCGGGGGGGGGGGGAAGGAGGAGGGGGGTGGGAGGGTGGAGGGAGGGAGGGGCACACACAACAAAAAAAATGTACTTCAATGTCTTAATGATTGACAAATGATGACATATCTGTGTTTTTTTTTTAAAGAAAAATAAAAAAGTTCTGTTTTAAAAAAAAATTATCTCTGGGACTATAATTGACTTTCAATTTAATTCATTGGGCTGTTGTAAGGAAAAAAAATAAGGGAAGAGGATCTTGTGGCTGCTGCCATAAGCTCCTAGGGGAAAAAAGGAATACATTTTTAAAATCCCAAATCTTCCCTTGACTACATTTCCAAGATTACTCACAGTCCATATCACATTCAGAAACCATTAGAACACAGACTTCTTATTCCGGAAATTGCAGTATTGTAAGCAGTGGTGGGATTCAATTTTTTTTTACTAGCGGTTCTGTGAGCTTTGCGGGCGTGGCATGGCTTGGTGGACACGGCAGAGGAAGGATACTGTAAAATCTCCATTCCCTCTCCACTCCAGGGGAAGGTTATTGCAAAATCCCCATTTTCTCACGATCAGTTGGGGCTCGGGAGGCAGAGAATTGATGGGGGTGAGGCCAGTCAGAGGTGATATTTACTGGTTCTCCAAACTACTCAAAACTTCCTCTACCAGTTCTCCAGAACCTGGTCAGAACCTGCTGAATACCACCTCTGGTTTGGACCATTTGCTGAGTTTGTTGAGTATTTCAAGCAAGGCCTCGTCATCAGTTATTGCTAGGAAAACTTACTGAGAGCTGAGAGCACAGCTGCTCACACACAACCTCTTTTGACTTATCACTTAGTTTCAAAGAGAACTAGAGACTAGCATCTTTCAATGATTGGGGACTTCAGAGAATATGTGTCCTTCTTTCCCTCTTTTGCTAACAATCATGGACGGTGTTGTCTCCTGGCAAGTAAGAAAGAATTCTGTTGCCTGCATGTTTAATTGAGAGAAAGACTATTCCAGATCCCTAAAGAAGATCCAAGCAGTTACTGTGCAATCATATAAATGGACATCAAATACATTCAATGGAGCTACAAGCAGTTGTAAAAGAGTGCAGAGAAGAGCAACAAAGATGATTAGGGGCCTGGAGGCTAAAACATATGAAGAACGGTTGCAGGAACTGGGTATGTCTAATTCAATGAAAATGAGGACGAGGGGAGACATGATAGCAGTCTTCCAATATCTCAGGGGTTGCCACAAAGAAGAGGGGGTCAAACTATTTTCCAAGGCACCTGAGGGTAGGACAAGAAGCAATGAGTGGAAGCTAATCAGACAGAAGCAACTTAGAACTGAGGAGAAATTTCCTGACAGTTAAAATAATTAATCATTAGAATAACTTGCCTCCAGAAGTTGTGAATGCTGCAACACTGGAAGTTTTTAAGAAGATGTTGGACAACCATTTGTCTGAAGTAGTGTGGGGATTCCTGCCTAGGCAGGGGTTGGACTAGAAGACCTCCAAAGTCACTTCCAACTCTCCTATTCTATGTAAACATCTGAAATTTTGCCAATGAAAGTGCAGGGTGCAATAAAATCTTGCCAAATAAAGTGCAGGATGCGGTCCAGGATGTTCCTAAGAATTAAGGCTGATTCAAATGTACAGAACAAATAAATAAATAAATCATGACTTCATGAGGGTGGTACTGCAGATACTTATAAAAGATTCCTGGTTTCTAGGATGCCGCAATTTCTGAAGACATTTCTGTTTCAAGAGGCCAACTGGCTTACTCTTCCATGGATCTCTCTGCCAGCACTGTGCTTCTCCTGACTATCTCCTGCTGCCTGGGGAATACTGAAGTCAAAAGTCACAATTATATACTCACTGTACCAAATGGGGGTCCCTGGGGTAACTGGGGCCCAAGTGAGTTTTGCCAGGGAGGCTATGCAATTGGCTTCGCCCTGAAGGTAAAAATTTATTTTTCAGATGGTCTTTTATTTCTTTCTATTTCCTTGAAATTAACTTTTCAGTTTTCCACTTTGTGTTTTAAGAAAGGCCACAAGATATGTGTTGATGCTTAACATTTCTTTGATTCCATAATCAAAGAGAGGCACCGATTGTCCCATATTGATAGGTAAATGTTGGAAATTCCTAGAACTGAAGGCTCAACGAAACCAAGGCCTGATCTGGAAGTTTATCAGAGTCTTATTTTCCTAGGTAGAACCACGCCAAGGAAAAGGTGACGATACAGCTCTGAATGGAATCCGTTTGTACTGTGACAAAGGCAATCCAATTACGTCTACAGTTGGACCGTGAGTAACCAACTTTCTTGTCCTTTATTATTTTCTTGTGAGGAGATGACTGATTGCTATTAATTTCAGAAGGGGATGCACTGGAAATAAATGAATTAATAAAGCTGATTTTAATGCACTGTTGTGCAATGGTCTCTCTGAATTAGCAGCTGAGACATGGTTGGAGACTTGTTTATTCTGGAGAAGTCCCAAAATAGCTGCTAATATTTTGTGCACCACAGCAAATGTATCTCCAACCATAGGTCTTTCTTGACGTGCTCATTGCTCTTTCCTGACATTAATTCATGCCCCAAACACCCCTTTATTGACTCAATGACCCTTGGTGGCGCAGTGGTTTGAGTGCTGTGCTGCATGCTACTTCTTCTGCCTGCCGGCTGCCTGCAATTTGTATCCATTATTTTTTTCCCTAGAAGCTTATGGCAGCAGCCACAAGATCCACTTTCCTTGTTTTTCTCCCCCTACAACAGCCCAACGAGTTAAGTTGAAAGTCAATTATAGTCTCAGAGATAATGAATTTTGATACTCAGACATAGAATTCAACTGGTTCCTAGTCCCAGATTTTAGCCATTATGCTTGAGTCTTGAGGCCTGATGACAAGAGCTTAATCAAGAAACCAAAGAGATGTGCATCTATCTTTTATTGGCAGGTGGGGAAAATGGACCATCATCCAGTTATGCAAATCAGGCCACCACCTGGTTTCTTTTTCTCTGAGAGTGGAAGGCCCTCAAGGAAACGGTGATGATACGGCAGCTAACGACATCCAGTTCACCTGCAGTGATTGTCAAGGCATCGTGGGCTATGGCCTGCTTTGGGGTGATTTTGGCCCATGGAGCCATCGCTGCCCCTCGACTGGTATATGTGGGATACAAACAAAGGTGGAGAAAGAACAGGGCGGGGGTGATGACACAGCACTCAATGATGTGCGTTTTTACTGCTGTTAATGGCTGATACATATTTTGTCACATGGAAATACGCTTTTGCTATACATTTCCAAAAATTGTTAATTATAGTCTAATATTAACTTGAGGAGAGAGTAAAATCTTTGTGCAAAATGTGGTAGTACAAGGTAATCCTCCCACACCTCTGTGTATTTTGAAATGGGCTCATATTGGAGAGAAAAAAATGTTGTGGCAGAAATCTCAAGCATTGCAAAGATTGATGATCTCTTCTCTATCATTTTGAATCAAGTCACTGAAGCAAATTGTAATTCTGCATTACTGCTTTCTTGCTTGCAAATAAAATTGTGTTGCATCTTCAAAGTCATTCCTTTTTTTCATTGAGCCACGTTTTGGGCCACGATAATACGTATTTATTTCTTTGGGTTTATTTATTGGTGCATTTCACTTCAGAGAATAGAAAGAAAATAAACTATAGGTGGACTAGCACGAATTAAAAACCAACAAAAATTGATGATATACGTGTTTTTATTAGATGAGCTACAAAAGTTTTCTTCTTAGACAAAGCCTACCAATGATCACTTATCCAAATCACTACTTTTCTGTTCTTGAAATACTTACATAAAAATTTATTGAGATTGATTTGATTTTATTGAGTTTGTATGCCGCCCTATTCCCGAGAGATTCAGGGCGGCTCACAATAAAAAGGGAAGGGATACAAAAAATAAAATAAAACAACAATTTAAAATTCTACAACAGCTCTAACCTCGAATGGGGCTGGATAGTTCAATGGCCCCAGGCCTGCCGGAACAGCCAAGTCTTAACTGCTTTGCGGAAGGCCAGGAGGTTAGTAAGGGTCTGGATCTCCACGGGGAGATCGTTCCAAATATCTCTCCTTCAATCCCATGCCTTTCATTGGCTCTGAATTTTTATGTTTATGTATTTATTGATTTCATTTGTACATCATTTCAGCTTAATCAGGCTCTTGGTTGCTTACAAATTGACACAAACCCAGTTTGTCAAAAAGTTTATCAAAGGTCAAGCAAGATGCCTCTTCCTGAGGTCTGGAACTGAAAAGCCATCCCTTGACCTTGTGAATATGAGGAACTCTCAGCTGTTTATCCCAACATGACCACAAGCCTAATTCCACTAGGAAAATGTGTCCTTTTGTTAACTGATATTAATACCAGACCAACAATGAAGTCATAAACAATCTCCCAATCCAGGAACTACCAACTCAGTCAAACAATCAAGAAGTAAGCAAAAGGCTGGTCAATAAAAAACTAAGAAGAAAACAACACTCCCACCATCAAAGCTGTTATATAAACAGAAATCAAACCCTCCTCACTTCTAGTACTGAAGATATCTCTTTGTTTTAATGAAACATCCACAATAAACCAACCAAGCAGAATTTCAGCATCTTACCTCAAACTCATGAGATCAGAGAATGGTTTCCAACAAGAATAGAATAGAACAGAACAGAATTCTTTATTGGTCAATGGATTTTTCTTTGGTGCATATGCTCTCAATGTACATAACGAAAAATAAAATAGAATACATTCATCAAGAATCATAAGATACAACACTTAGTAATAGTCACATGTTACTAATAAGCAATCAAATTATACTAGGAAACAATCAAATTATACTAGGAAATAATCAATCAACAAACAATCAAATTATATTAGGAAAAAATAAAATATAAAAATTTAAATATACAAGCAATGTGGTTATAGTCATAAGTGGGAAGGGATAAGTACTAGGAAGGAAGATAAGAATAATAGTCATACAGTCTTAGTAGGTAATATGACAGTGTTGTGGGAATTAGTTGTTTAGTAGAGTGATGGCATTCAGAAAAAAATCTGTCCTTGTGTCTAGTTGTTCTGGTGTGCAGTGCCCTATGGGTTCGTTTTGAGGGTAGAAGTTGAAACAATTTATGTCCAGGATGTGAGGGGTCTGTAGTTATTCTCACAGCCCTCTTTTTGACATGTGCTGTATATAGGTCTTCAATGGAAGGCAGGTTGGTAGCAATTGTTTTTTCTGCAGTTATCCATTAAAGTTAATTATTTAAGTAAATAATGCCCCTCGACTGGTATATGTGGGCTGCAAAGAAAGGTGGAGGATGTACAGAGGAACCGTGATAACACAGCACTCAATGATGTGCGTTTTTACTGCTGTTAATGGCTGAAATGTATTTTGTCCCCTAGAAATACGCTTTTGCTATACATTTCCAAAGACTAATTATAGTCCAATATTAACTTGAGGAGAGAGTATCTGTTTGTGTAAAATGTGGCAGTACAAGGTAATTCCCCCTCCATACCATGCATGTCTTTAAATGGGCTCAGATTGGAGAGAAAGAAAATGTGGACTTATCTAGTGGCGATACAGGTGGCAAAATGTGCACATTTTCCCGCTCTTATCGCATCCGCAGAATCTCGCCCAGCCGCCCTGTTTAGGATAGGCCACTCCCTCTTGAAAGGGAGGGATGCGGATGAACCCTTACAGGGTAGAGCTGAGGAGTTCGTTCAGTTTCTGTCGGATAAAATCGCTCGGATCCGGATGGACCTGGACTCCACTTGGACGGTACCAGTCAAGGCGCTGGGGGAAGGTCCTGATTAGATTTTATGGAGCGAGTTTCAACTTGTCGCTCCTGAGGAAGTGGACAAGGCCATGGGAGCGGTGAGTGCCTCCACCTGTTTACTGGACCTGTGTCCCTCCTGGCTGGTCTCGACACGTGGCTGGCTCCAGAGGATTGTTAACACCTCTCTTCTGGAGGGATCCTTCCCACATCCTCTAAAGGATGCGGTGGTGAGACCCCTCCTCAAGAAACCATCCCTGGATCCAGCCATTTTTGAGAAGGCCACCACCTTCTCAACAACCTCATGTTCGTAGGGAAGGTTGTTGAGAAGGTGGTGGCCTTTCAACTCCGGCGGTCCTTGGATGAAGCAGATTATCTGGATCCCTTTCAGTCAGGTTTCAGGCCTGGTTACAGCACAGAAACTGCTTTGGTCACGCTGATCGATGATCTCTGGTGGACCAGGGATAGAGGACATTCCTCTATCCTAGTGCTCCTTGACCTCTCAGCAGCCTTTGATACCATCGACCATGGTATCCTTCTGCGATGGTTACGGGAGGTGGGAGTGCGAGGCACCGTTTTAAGGTGGTTCTCCTCCTACCTCTCGGACAGGTCGCAGTCGGTGTTGGTTGGAGGACAGAGGTCGACCCCTAGGCCCCTCAATTATGGGGTGCCACAGGGTTCAGTCCTGTCCCCCCTCCTATTTAACATCTACATGAAGCCGCAGGGTGAGATCATCCGGCGGCATGGGATTAAATATCACCAATATGCGGACGATACTCAATTGTATCTGTCCGCCCCGTGCCAACTCAGAAAGGCAGTGGAAGTGACGTGCCAGTGCCTGGAGGCTGTCAGGATCTGGTTGAGAGCAAACAAGCTTGCACCAGACAAGACCGAGTGGCTATTGATGCTGCCTCCCAAGTTTAGTCCAGACATTCCACCTCTTAGCCTGGGGGGTGATATTATACACCCCTCAGAGAGGGCCCGCAATTTGGGTGTCCTCCTGGATCCACAGCTGACGTTAGAGCACCATCTGTCGACTGTGACCAGGGGGGCTTTTGCCCAGGTTCGCCTGGTGCACCAGTTGTGGCCCTATCTTGACCAGGAGGCACTTCGAATAGTCACTCATGTCCTCGTCACCTCAAGACTGGATTACTGTAACGCGCTCTACATGGGGCTGCCCCTGAAGAGTGTCCGAAGCTGGTCCAGAATGCAGCTGCGCGAGCGATATGTATCTAGATACACCCATATTACACCTATCCTCCGCGAGCTACACTAGCTTCCTATTGGTCTCCGGACGCGCTTCAAGGTGCTAGTCGTTACTTTTAAAGCCCTTCATGGTTTAGGACCTGGCTACCTGAGAGACCGCCTCCTGCCACTTACCTCCCAACGACCAACAAGATCGCACAGGTTGGGCCTCCTCCGGATGTCAATCGGACAATGCCGGCTGGCGACTCCCCAGGGGAGGGCCTTCTCTGTTGCTGCGCCGGTCCTGTGGAATGATCTACCTGCAGAGATCCGGACCCTTACCACTCTCCTGGCCTTCCGTAAATAGCAGTAGACTTATATACCGCTTCATAGGCCTTTCAGGCCTCTCTAAGCGGTTTACAGAGAGTCAGCATATTGCCCCCAATAATCTGGGTCCTCATTTTACCCACCTTGGAAGGATGGAAGGCTGAGTCAACCCTGAGCCGGTGAGATTTGAACCGCTGACCTGCTGATCTAGCAGTAGCCTGCAGTGCTGCATTTAACCACTGCGCCACCTTGGCTCATCAAGACCTGGCTGTTCCGGCAGGCCTGGGGCTGTTGATTGATATCCAGCCCCACTTAGATGGAATGGGTGATGTGAATTTTAATATTGTATTTTTTTTTATTTCTATTTTTAAATTTAAATGTTTCTTGTCTGTTGTGAGCTGCCCAGAGTCCTCTGGGAGTGGGCAGCATACAAATTCTAATAAACTTGAAACTTGAAACATGCCTTTCATTGGCTCTGAATTTTTATGTTTACGTATTTATTGATTTCATTTGTACATCATTGCAACCTAATCAGGCTCTTGGTTGCTTACAAATTGACACAAACCCAGTTTGGGATAAATAACTAAAATCCCTAAATGTAAATAACTAAAGAATGTGTTGTCCTGAAACAACTACTACTTCTTCTTCTCCTTCTCCTTCTCCTTCTCCTTCTCCTTCTCCTTCTCCTTCTCCTTCTCCTTCTCCTTCTCCTTCTCCTTCTCCTTCTCCTTCTCCTTCTCCTTCTTCTTCTTCTTCTTCTTCTTCTTCTTCTTCTTTGTCACAACTACCATGCTCAATATGGGGCTTGTCAATTCAAGGGTGGAGTAATTTTCTGACCTTCCCAAACCTCTGGTTGGCCTGTTTTTTGCCTTCCCTAAGTCTCTCTATGCACTCTGCATTTACCTACATCCAAAACAGCCAGTTGATGCAATCCAAAAACAATGATTTTTGGAACAAGACATTCGGACATGTTCTCTTCAGGTCATAAGTTACACTGTATAGGGCAGATTGACTACAACTGATTAGAAAAAGTTTCCGTGACATTATTATTTCGCCGTGATATAGTTCAGCAATTTGTTCTGACAGTTAATTTTCAGAAATAATTTCAACAATTAGTTTCAGCAATCAGTTTAAAAAGCATATTTTGAGCACTTAGCTTCAACATTTGTTCTAGATCCACCTAAATCATGGGCCAGCAACGCGCAGTTCTAGAGCCACATGTGGTTTGTTCATCCCTCTCCTGTGGTTCTGTGTCACCAGTTGGTTCCAACATTGACAGGGCTTTCGGTTAGGACAGGTAGAGGAAAAATGATGCTGCCCTAGGAGAAGACTCTATGATGGTAGAACTGAACTTGATGTGCAGTCAGGTGAGGCAAGTGAGGCACAGCCTCACCTCTCATCATGAAAAGAAAAAAAAACATAAAAGGAAAAAATAAATTAAATGCTTGTATTTATCTAGTGATCTATACCATAAAGTTATTTCCCATTTAACTTCACCAGTTTTACATTATTTGGTATCAAAATTGCAGAATTTTCACATTTACCATTCAACTAGGAAGGCGAGAGCTTGCAGTGAGGCTGCAGTGAGTTCAACCTCTTAGCAATAGCAGTTAGATTTATATACCTCTTCATAGGGTTTTCAGTCCTCTCTAACTGGTTTACAGAGTCAGCATATTGCCCCCACAGTCTGGGTCCTCATTTCACCCATCTCGGAAGGATGGAAGACTGAGTCAACCTTGAGTCGGTGAGATTAGAACCGCTGAACTGCAAATATCAGTCAGCTGTAGTGGCTTTCAGTACTGCACCCTAACCACTGCGCCACCTCGGCTTAGGCTGAGGTGAGGTTGAGCTAGCTGCTACCTCACCATGGATGACTCTGCTTAACTGTTTAGGTGAGGCAGGAGAACTGTGTGCCTCACCTAGTCTGACTTTTTAGGCATTTTATAATCAGTATGAGCAGAGTTAAGTAGGGGCTTAAAAGCCAAAAAAAGTCAGACTAAGTGAGGCACAAAGTTCTCCTGCCTCATAGTAGAGGGCGCTCGTTCTTCCTGTGACTCAGTGGCAGCAGAATAAGTGACAGCCACAGAGCCCAACTCATGCAGTCAAGACGTAATGATGTCAGTGCCTCACCAGCCATAAACCTCACTGCAACCCACCCCTGCTTTGGAGTGGTCCGGCCACTCCAAGAATATTACATTCAGTTCTGGGCCCTTTGGAAGAACATTGATGAACTGAATGTACAGAAAAAAGCAATTCATATGTTAAGTGACTTCAGAGAAAGAGATATGAGGAAGTGTTGGAAAGGACTAAGCATATGAGGAAGTATGTTCCGCCTACAAAACAGAAAATTATGGGGCAATAGTTGCCCTCAAGTATCTGAAAGGCTGAAATGCAGAAAAGGGGGAAGGTTTGTGGGGTTCGTTCTTCAAGAGGATACAAGGAACAATGAGTTTAAATTATGAAGATTTTCCTAATTGGAAGGAAACAGGAATGGGCCACTTTGCTTGAAAGTTTGTAGACTTTTTCAATGAAGGGTTTTAAACAGATATTGAATATCCAGGGAAATGAATGAGATGCCCTGGGAGAACCTTCTCAGTTTTTAGATAGTCAGGCTACTGTTGAATAAGGCTTAGGTTCCAAGGTCCATTTGTGACCACTGGGAGAGAACTATCTCTTGAGTTGTTCTGAAACTATTAAAATACTCTTCAGCCCCTTTGCTGCTTTCAGGAAAGGTCTGTATTTCCATTCAATCAAGACTCTTCACTGGGAGTTAATCCATTTATTAGTATAAAGGCTCTTAATCAGGGGTGGGCTTCAAAAATTTTAGCAAGAGGTTTTCTGCTGGGTTGCTGGGTGGGCGTGGCCATGATGGGCATGGACTAGTTGGCCTTCTGTACCACAGTACGTTTAGGGTTAGGATTAGGCTTTCCTTGAGCCTCTGGGAGGGCGAAAACAGCCTCCCCAGACCCCACAGGCTCTCTGGAAGCAGGAAATGGGCCCGTTTCTAGTCTTCCCGAACTTCCAGTTGGCTCGTTTTTTGCCCTCCCCAAGGCTCTGCATGTGCCCTGCTCTTACCTGCAGTCAAAACAGATCATGTGGGGACTCCTGGGCTGGGAGGGCTGGGCGGGGCCAGCCAGTTGATGCAATCCAAACATAATGATTCTTGGAACAAGATATTAGGACATGTTCTCTTCAGGTCATAAGTTACACTGTATAGGGCAGATTGACTACAACTGATTAGAAAAAGTTTCCGTGACATTATTTCGCCGTGATATAGTTCAGCAATTTGTTCTGACAGTTAATTTTCAGAAATCATTTCAGCAATTAGTTTCAGCAATCAGTTTAAAAACCATATTTTGAGCACTTACATTTAGCATTTGTTCTAAATCCACCTCAATCATGGATCAGCAACCCACAGTTCTAGAGCCTCATGTAGCTTGTTCATCCCTCTTCCATGGTTCCGTGTCACCAGTTGGCTCCACCATTGATAGGGCTTTCGGTTAGGACAGGTAGAGGAAAAAGGATGCTGCCCTAGGAGGAGACTCTATGATGGTGGAACCGGACTTCCGATCGACTCCAGAATTGGACAGGGGGCTTCTGTTTAGGACTGTGTGGCTCCTTGAGTGTTTAGAGTTGCCGACCCCTGAACTAAATAATCCATTTCAAAACTTAAAGACAATAAATATAGAGTCAGTAGAATTTCTTGGTTAACTCTTCTGCAGAAAAAGACCCACATAGACATATTGATATGCAAATTGTTGAATGGAATGGTGGCAAGACTATATGAGATAAATATAATAAAGTATTAAATAAAAATGGGTACATTTTGAAGAACTTAATGGGCTAAAGAGTTTGTAGTTTTGAAAATGTGGAAATTTTCCCGGGCATTTTACATACTTTTAAAAATTCTTTAAAAAAAATCTTTTTAGCAAAAAAACACCCCAAAAACCATTTCACACAGTCACAGTTGTTGGGTTTGCTGCATCCCTGCAACTGTTCTTGGAATGACCACGCAATGATGGGATCAGCATGGACACAGGATTAATAACGTTGTCTTCCCTCAATACCACATAGAAAATATTGTGTGTTTTACTCAATGTAGTAAAAAGAAAGCGATCTATTTTTTCTAATGGCTGAAAAGCTACATAGTGGTAACCCATAATATGGTTTGTTTGAGTTAGTAATATGTAAACCTCTGTTGTGCTGCACAAACTATGGCTTATTGCAGAAGTAAGTAATTCATCATTGCCAAGTCTCTTCTGACTGTAATTATTAAAAAATAGCATCTTAACTTCCTTCCATTTTCAAGAAATCTCTTTGTGTGATCACATTATGCACAATTTAATGATTGTTGATATATTGTTTGGTATATTGTTAGAATTCAGACTATTAATTTCATAGTCGGAATTCTAACAATATACCAAACAATAAACATCTAGAATAGACCACACTTAAAAAAAAATCTGTAGGTTCTCTTTCACAAATGGTTCTTCTTCTTCTTCTTCTTCTTCTTCTACTTCTTCTTCTTCTTCTTCTTCTTCTTCTTCTTCTTCTTCTTCTTCTTCTTCTTCTTCTTCTTCTTCCTCCTCCTCCTCCTCCTCCTCCTCCTCCTCCTCTTCTTCTTCTTCCTCCTCCTCCTCTTCCTCTTCTTCTTCTTCTTCATCATCATTATCACAACTACCATGCCCAATATGGGGTTTGTCAACTCCTGTCCTGATGTTGTGTGGCCCATGGCTACTGAAAGTCTTGTTTTTATAGTTTTTATAGTTCAGCATCTTTAATAAACACAATTAAATTAAGCATTGGCTAAGAATTCAGTGGACTAGAGCAAAATGCAAATAAACTAGAACTTATTTTCAGAGAACAATGACAAGCAGGTTTTTTTATGTCCTGGCTCCATCTAAGTGAAGGATATAGACGGTGGTCAGGTTTCATGTCCCTGCCCCTACTTCTGTCCCACCTACAAACACTTGTTCCATTTAAAATCTTTCCAATTCTTGCAGTAGGAAAATTAACTGCAGGAAGACAGTAAGTATAGCTGTAGAGAGCAGTCAAAGGAGACCAGGGAGATTAAGTCAGCATTACATACATCTAGTTGTTTGGAAGAGTAGAAATATGGGTGGTTTAGTGGAATATGGATACCTTTTTCCTGTTCTAAGTATTAGTGTGAACATAAAAGTGAGAAATGCCTTTCACATTTGAGGAGGAGGGAGAGACTGAGAAATTAGAGCAAAGAAAAATCTATAGAGTGTGAAAAATAGAAAAGCTACCGAGTAAGAAAGGAGGAAAAAAACATTAAGGTGTGCCTTAATGCGCGTGCGTCTTTTGATGTGTGTGCCAATTTTGAATGTTCAAAACGTTTAACGGGCGCACTTGCAAAGTGGCTGGATTGACAATCTCGCCTATGTACAAAGTAATGGCCTTGAAGGCAAGACAACCCAATACAACCCCATGTGTCAGAATGTAAACTGATCTTCCAGAATTTCTAGGTATTTTCACAGAGTCCAAAAGCAGGATTTCCTCAATGAAAGGGACCAGGCAAATTACTTACTTATTTATTTTCACTCCATGCATTCAGGAGCTCATTTCCTCTTTTCCCCAACAGTCTTGGCAGGAATCTTGAGATGAGAGGGACTGTCTCAAAATCATCCAGTGGTTATATATTGACTATTTTTTTTTTGCTTTTATTTATTGTGCTGCTTAGTATTAATGCTTTATTTTGTTATATGTTACATATCATATATATATATATATGTATGTATGTATGTATGTATGTATGTATGTATGTATGTATGTATGTATGTATGTATTTAGTTTTACAACCCCTGGTATGCCCAAATACGGGAGGAAGCAGACTGCTTCCTTTCTCTGTCTATCGGCTTGTCACAAGAGACCATCACGACAGAGAGCCATTATTTTACATTTGTGTTGCATTTGTGCTGATAAATAAAGGGAGACTAGTATAGATCTATTTCAAGCTATTTATCTCTCATCATCTAGCCATACCGTTACTGGGATTTGAACCTGTGCTGTATTACATATATTAAGCAGTTGTGTTAACCACTAAGCCACAAGGTTCTCCTCCTTTATCAGCTGAGCCAGGGAAATAGGTATGCATTTAGTGTTACAACCCCCGGTATGCCCAAATATATATTCCCTCCTTCAGCCTGCTTTCATCTATCATTTCAAAGATTCTGTATGTATCTAAAAGTCAAATATCAAAGTTGGATCATCTGTCTAATTACACCTTTTGGTTACTTTTAGAGGTGATAAATAGAAAGGATGGAATGCATTTTGGCTCATAAAATTGTACAAATGAAGGAAATAATACGAATTGTTTCTCAGCATAGCTTTCTCAGTATCAGCTCAGCAACTCAGACTGATTTTACAGGAATGAAAATTTCTGTGAGATTAAGAAAATTATGCATTTGAGTTTATTGTTAACCTCACTTTCTGGTGTCTTGCTATAACACAGAAATCCTCTTAAGCTGCTAATTGTGGAGGTTTGGTTAAGACAGCAGGCTGGGGACTGACTGGTTCTCTAGTCATGTCTTAGGTACAAAGCCAACTGGGTTGGTTCCTCTATCTCAGCTCTAGGCCGATAGAGGCAGTGACAAACTGTTTGTAAAATCTTACCAAGAAAACTGCAAGATCAAATCCCTGGAATTAAGGGAGATGAAAAGCCATAAAACAAAAGAATGGAAAAGCATGATTTCATGAGGGTGGTATTGCAGATAGTGATTTGAGTGATTTCCGGTTTCTAGGATGCTACAATTTCTGAAGACTTTTCTGTTTCAAGGAGACTGGTTTCCATGGATCTCTCTGCCAGCACTGCTCTTCTCTTGACTATCTCCTGCTTCCTGTGGAATATAGAATCTCGACCTCAAAGTCTACAGTATTCTTCCCTGATCAGTGTGCCGAATGGGGGTGGATGGGGTGATTGGGGACCGAGCGAGTTTTGCGATTATGGCCTTGCTAAGGGCTTCTCCCTGAAGGTAAAAGTTTACTTTTCTGATGTTCCTTCACTACTAAATATTCTCTTGAACTTAGTTCTTCAAGCTTATCTTTCAAGAAAGGCAATCAAGAAGTAATTGTGTTGATGCTTTACACTTCCGATTCTACAATTAAAGAAATGTATTGAGTTTGGAGTGGAATATTGTGTGGCAGATCTAACCTTGATCCAATGCATTGACCAATATTTCTGAGAATTGAAATCTGAAGGACAGCAAGGGGAGAAAGGCTGATCTAGAACTTTACCAAGGTCATATTTTCTTAGGTGGAATATGAGCAAACGGTAGGTGACAATACAGCTTTGAATGGAATCCGCTTGTACTGCAACGATGGCACAATACTCGAGTCTAAAGTTGGACCGTGAGTAACTGATTTTCGTATCATATTTTATTTCCTTGTCATGAAGACGGAGAGGATGAGTTGCTGATGAGTTTCTGAATGAGTTGCTGATGATGAGACATGGATGAGAGATTTTTGTATTCCTGAGTTGTGCAGTGGTGTAACTAATAGTTTGTGGGCCATAGTAAGGATATCTCATTTAGGCTGTTCTTCCCTAGCGTGCATTTACTCCAACATGACCCCTTGTAGACTTGAGTTTCCCACATATTTCTCCCACTGTGCAGTTCATGAATCTATTTGCCTTCCTTGTAACTAGAAGACCTCCAAGGTCCCTTCCAATTCTGACATTCTCTTTTCAATGTCCAGAGGTAAAATGTAAAATCAAATAAAACCCCTGCATTAGTTAGCTTTCTTGTATACCTTATGGATGCTTGAGCTGCTAATAACAAGCAACTAAAAGTTGATTAAGAGCCTTTATACTACTTATAAATGGATTAACTCCAACTGAAGAGCCTTGATTGAATGGAAATGCAGACCTTTCCTGAAAGTAGCAAAGGTGTTCCTAAGCTCTTTTCATAGCTTAGGAACAACTCAAGTTCTCTCCCAGCGTTGACAAGTGGACCTTGGAACCTAAGCCTTATTCAAGAGTAGCCTGACTATCTAAAAACCGAGAAGGTTCTTCCAGGGCATCTCATTCATTTCCCCGGATATTCAATATCTGTTTAAAACCCTTCATTGAAAAAGTCTTCAAACTTTCAAGCAAAGTGGCCCATTCCTGTTTCCTTCCAATTAGGAAAATATTCATAATTTAAACTCATTGTTCCTTGTATCCTCTTGAAGAACAAACCCCACAAACCTTCCCCCTTTTCTGCATTTCAGCTTTTCAGATACTTGAGGGCAGCTGTCACGTTGCCCCATAATTTTCTCTTTTGTAAACAAAACATACTCAATAACTCTAACCATTGCTCATATCTGTTTCTCTGAAGCACATTAACACTGCAATTCCTTTCTTCTGTACATTCAGAAGACCAAGACTGCAGTGCTGTGCTTACATGTGCAAGTGATGTTAATGAAGAACAGGAGTGTGGTTGCTATTAATGTCATATGCTTGAATCAGTGGTGGGTTCTTCCAGTATGGCTCGGTATGGGCATACTGGTGGTAGCTGGGAGCAGCAGCCACCATACTGGAACGGTGGGCTGTTTGGCCCACCGGCCTGCCCACATTCCTTACCACTTTTTGAGGACATCAGGCCAATTGCACATGCACACAAAGCGTGCAGCACCTGAGTGACCTGCGCCGAGCAGCTGAGTGTTGCTGGGTGGTGGCACATCCATGTGTGCGTGGAGTGCATGTCCATCAAAGACACCCAGCCCCATCACAGCGTACCAGTTGTGACGGGATCTGGAACCCACTACTGACTTGAAACCTGGGCATAGCTCTTCGAAATCAAATTCCAGGCTATTCGGTCCCCATACTACGGAATGTTTTTGTTGGTGTATTAAAGAATGATGAAAATATGCTGGTTCTGAGGTATGGTTTGGAAAATATAGAGACCATAGGTTGCCTTTAAGCTTAAGGAAGTCCCAAGTACAGTGGTGGGTTCTGAACCCGATTCCACCTGGTATAGTTGGAACAGGCCCAGCGGCATCTGCATAGACGTGTACAGTGTGTGTGCACATGTGCATAGTGCACACATGCATCTTAGGGCCTCCATGAGCCTCCGCTATGCTCTTGCTGCTCAGCAGAGCATCGCGCAGGTGCTGTACGTGCCATGCGCATGTGCAGAAGCGCCGAAGACTTAAAAAACCGGTAAGGAGCTTGGGCAGGTGAGTGGGCCATCCGGAGCACCGTACTGGAATGGTATTCGGTGCTCCGGGCAGGCTCTGGTACATCCGTACCAGGGCGTACCATCTGCAACCCATCACTGCCCGAGTAACACTAATTCTGTACTTTTTACTACATAAGTAACCCACCCAGAAAAGCTGGTACACAAGACATAAACATGTCACCCAGAAAGGCTGGCCCTCAATAGACAATTAGCTTGGTACGCCACAGATAAAATGCAGCAAAATTAGCTAGTGATATTCTTGATACTTTTTGTACTTTTGGGTGGTTTCCTAAGGACACTGGAGGTTCTTGGGTGTCTCAGGACATTGTGTATTCACCTGCTGACTTTCCACAGTTTAAGAAGTTTGTAGTGATAATGGATGCCTCTGCATGTACACACCTTCTATGCTTTCTGCAGATTCCTGGTCGACAGTAACTGTGTATCATTTGCAATAGTTTGAAGTTTGAAGTTTGAAGTTTTGTTTTATTTATATACCTTTTACCTCTTTATCAGATTATTTAATTTGGTTCATTGCAAATGAACTCAGCAATCAAAATGCCTCAAATCAGGATTAGGGCAGCATTGACATATGAGATGTTGATTCAACTTTCTTTATTGCATAAGGGAAGCTGAGATAGAACTCAGACTTCCAATTAGAAACCGAGGCACTGAATTTCCATAGGGGATTTGCTAGCTGAATAATGACTCACTTCTTCAATTAATCAATCAATGATTCTAAACATGACACAGATTAGGAGAAGCCTCAGAAAAGCAGTCAAGGGAAGAATTATTTATCCCATTTTATGCCCAGCTGCCAAAAGACCCCTTTACTCCACCTTTTTCTAGAATAGCACCAAAGAATTAGGCTGACTATCAAATTTACCCAGAATTGTGTAATGATAGCAAAAACTAGACTTTAACTTGATTCCTAGCCCAAAATTTTAGCCACTATGCCTGAATCTCTTGGATTGATGGTAAGTCTTTAAGACACTAAAAGATGCTTTGTTCTTTTTGACAGGTGGGGAACCTGGACTCCAAAAAAAATCTGCATTGGTGGCTATCTGGTTTCTTTTTCTCTGAGAGTGGAAGGACTTCGAAAACATCTTGATAATTCAGCAGCTAACAACATCTGGTTCAAGTGCAGTCATAGCAATATGACCATAATGGGCAGTGGCCATACACGGGGTAAATTTGGCCCATGGAGTGAGAGGTGCCCGTTAAATGGTATATGTGGGATGAGAACACGGGTGCAGGATAAACAGGGAATAATAGGTGATGACACAGGACTCAATGATGTGATGTTTTTCTGCTGTTAATGGTTGATACATGTTTCCTCACCTATAAATATACTTCTGCTATGCACTCTCAAAGACTGTTAATTACCATATTTTTCAGAGTAGAACATGCACCGGAATATAAGACGCACCAACCTTTTGAAGAGGTAAATTAAAAAAAAAACATTTTTTGAGGAAGAAGGTGGGGCTTAGCAGTGAGAAGATGGAGTTTCAGGCTATTCCTGAAATTCCTCTATTCCGAAGGATTTTTGGACGGGTTTTTGGACCCTAGCTGTCCCGGAGACGACAGTGAAAGGTGAGGGGAGACCCAGTGACCTCACAGACGTTCGCAAAGTCTCTGGGGGGGGGGTATTAACCCCTCTGGCCAATTCCTTTTTGGATTAGCTGTATGCTAACTGAAACTGCAGGTTGCCCCTAAGAATGGTAGAAGTGATGTCATCTGGTAAGCTGATTTTATTATTCAAAGAGAGATGGTCCGCACTAAAAGTTTAAGCTAATCAAAGAGTAGAAGAACTTAGCGGCGAATTGGTCTTTTTTTTTTTAATGGATTTATGGCCGGTGGTTACTTTATTTCTTAAACGCTTTAAGGAATTCTTCGACATTCCCCCCCTTGACTCTTTCTAAGTGGTTGTAAAGCTAACCTTCTACTAATTAGCCCTTTACGATCTGACACTTTTATTGCTTGGCTGTGTTTAAGATCAGATAAGAATGCACAGTTCCCAGCGTGTTTTTATTTGCAAATTCTAACTACGACACATCATGGCGTCGGAATATTTTCCTAAGGGCACACTCCAGATTCTTCTTTCCGCATGTCGAAAGCTGTTTGATTCATTTCAAAAATTGGAAAAAAAATTGGATTACATGACTTTAAAATATGAAGGAAAAGGTGAGATCACTGAATGTTTGAATGTTCCTGAAATACAAATGGAAAATGTGAGAAATGGCGTCTGGTCTATCTCAGAGGAAGAAAGGAATGCCATGCTGGAAAGGGGGGGAGCTATAAAGAAGATTCATTTTAAGAGACAGAGTGCAGGAGAAATGAAAACTCCACCCTTGAGAATTAAAGTCAATTTGAAAAGTTTTACAAGCCTGGGACAACATTATTATTTCATCAGTGACATTCAGAGCAAAAAGGTGCGAAGATATCTCTGTTTGGACTTGCTTATAAAAACATTTGGTAAATTTATTCAACGAATGGCAATCGGATTGAGAAGATTTTGCTACTGGAGAGACATAGGCTGACAGATGGAAGAATACAACTTAAAATTAGTTAAATCTGATTACTTTTATTTGTAATAGATATAGCTGAATAATAATTGATATTGATAGTAATGTATATAATGTGGAGTTGGCTGATAGACTGAAGAATACAATTGAAAATTAGCTAAATCTAATTACTCTTTTTTGTAACAGACATAGCTGAATAATAATTGATATTGATAGTAATGTATATAATGTGGAGTTGATATAATAAATAACAATTGGATATGAGAAAACATTTTTTGGATTATACATAAAGAGTATCAATTACAATAATTATCACTATTAAAAAACTAAATAAAATATATACAACCAAATGTTAATTAATACTGGGAAAATGTTATGATATATGATATAATTAAATATTATGGATGTTCAGCTAAAATAGGATATGAGGATTTGATGTTAATAGAGGATTTTACAAGCAAGTAAATGAAATGTCAGCATGTGTTATGGATTAATTTTTTGGCATAGTTAAGGATGATGTTTAAATAACTAGAGTTAACTAAAACTGGAGGTATAATGATGTTAATATGGTAAACATTTGAGTTAAGATATTTGAATTAATATGAGTTAATGGAAGAGATGCACCAAAGCATGTTGTAACCAGCTGATATACTTTTTCTTTTTTATAATAGATACCTGTGTTTTTTTTTTGTTTTTTTTTGTTTTTTTTCCCCTGCCTTGTCCTTTGTCGTTTTTGTCTTTTTTTTTCTTTCTTTCTTTCTTTCTTTTTTTTTTTTTGCTTTTCCTTTTTGATTTTTTCTTTTCCCACTGGAGTGGGCATGTACTGTTTAAGATTATTACTTTTATTAATATTTTTAAATAATAATTACAGTCAAATGAAAATGGATATATAACGATATGTATGAATATTTGAGTCAAAATGCTTGAGTTAATATGAGTTATGTTTGTTGACTGTGGAGGAGATGTACCAAAGTTTATTTGTAATCGATTGATACATTTTCTACAGATGTAAAGAAAGGTGTTGTCCTTGTTTCAAATTAAAATTAAAAAAACATTTATTAAAAAAAAACATTTTGGCACTCTGCAGACCTCCCAAAAATGGCCCATTTTTTGCAGAAAAGGGCCCATTTCTTTATAAAAAGCATGAATAGCCCTTAGGAAGCTTGTAGAGTGCTCCTGGGGGGGGGAGGGAATAAGCAAAAAATGACCAATTTTTCACAAAAATGGACCCATTTTTTGTCAAAAAGAGGGCATGGATAGCCTTTAGGAGGCTTATAGAGTGCTCCTGGGGACTGGGGGAGGGAAAATTGAGCAAAAAAATGGTCTGTTTTTTGCTCATTTCTACCCTTCCCAGCCCCCAGGAGCTCTCGGAAAGCCTCCTAAAAGCTACGCATGGCCATTTTGGTGAAGGGGGTGAGGTTTTGGGAGGAAAAAAATGCTGTATTGAGTATATAAGACAAACCCAGATTTTCAACCTCTTTTTTGAGGGAAAAAGGTGCATCTTATACACTGAAAAATACAGTATAGTTAAACATTAACTTGATAATAAAGGGTGTGTTTGTGTGTAATGTGGTAGTACATGGTAACCGTTCCCCCAGGTGTGACCTCTTCAAACAGTCCAGATTGGAGAGGCATAAGTAGCAGAAACCTCAAGCAACTGTCTTCCCTCTCATCATTTTGATTCAAGTCACAGCATCAAACTGTAATACCATACCATGCTTGCTTGCATGCAAATGAAATTATGTTGTATCTTCAAAGTCATTTCCTTCTTTCAATAAGCCAGGTTTAGGTCACAGTAATATGTACGTATTTATTAGGGTTTATTTGGCTTTGTACTTTGCATTTTACTACAGAGAACAAATAAATATTAGAGAAAATATACTATTACTGGGTCAGGATTGGTTAAGAAACAGAGAAAATTAATGCTAAAAATATTTTGAGTTTTTAATAAGATATTAAAATGATGAGAAAATATATTGACAAGAACTTGGCATGGGGTTTTATACAGCCAGCAAGATCCCCTATTGCAGCCCCTGTGTTATTCAGAGAGAAAAAGGATGGTGGTCTGCGTCTATGTGTAGACTTTCGAGGTATAAACGGAGTGTGTGTAGAGCATATGTACCCGCTGCCACTCATAAAGGATATGCTGGCCCATTTATCTGAGGGAGTGATTTTCACTAAGTTAGATCTGAGGGAGGCTTATTATCGTGTCAGGATCTGAGAAGGGGATGAGTGAAAGACAGCCTTTAACTGTCCCTTGGGAGCTACCAATATTGCGTAGATATTGGTGAATATGTGAACGCCGGAACGTGACAATATCATGGTATAGATGTCAAATAAATTTATTAAAGACAAATTAACAAACAAATCTCACCTGAAGAAACATTACTTGCAACATATTGTCAAAGAGGGGAACACATTTTATAGTGTAGGAATCTTTTGATTGAAAGCATAGATTTTAAGATTGTAATAATACTCTGTTTCCCTGAAAATAAGACCTTCCCATATAATAAGCCCAATCGGGCTTTTGAGTGCATGTGCTAAAATAAACCCTCCCTCGAAAATATTGCAACAGCCATGAGTTGATCACGCTCACTATCTCCTACAACTCAAAAATAATAAGACATCCCCAAAAATAAGACCAAGCGCTTATTTCGGGGGTCAAAAGAAAATAAGACCCTATCTTATTTTCAGGGAAACACAGTATGTCATTATAAATCAGATCTGGAAAACAATACGAAAGAGTAAAGAGAGGGAAGTTTGTTATAGTGGTTAAGGCATCAGGCTAGAAACCAGGAGACTGAGAATTCTATCTTAGGTATGAAGCTAGTAGGTGTCTGTGAGCCAGTCCTTCTCTGTCAGCTCTAGGAAAGAGGCAATGGCAAACCACCTCTAAAAACTTGCCAGGAAAACTGGAGGGACCCATCCAGGCAGTTGGCAGGAATCAAAGATCAATTTAAAGATGTTGGAAGAAATCTCCTTGGTTTATTCCCCAGATGGGAAGCAGTCACCAGCGCTGAGAAGAAATTGACAACAAAGCCAATGTTTCCTCTAATTTTTTTTCAGTGTGAGCGGAAAAGTACAGTGTGTGAGCGGCAGCACCTAAGAGAGCCACAGTTTGAACTGCTGTCGCATCTGCTGGACATTTGCGCAACATTCCAAGCGTCAAGCGCCAATTGCGAGCGAGGTTTCAACCCGATGAATGCCAGGCATGAAAAGTGCCACTCAAACACTATACTTTTCCGCTCACCCTGAAAAAAAAAAGGCTCTCTGCTCAGCTTTTACATTGTTAGACTGGCTAGAGAGAGACATGGCACCAACAGGGTCCTGGGTCCTGGCATTTTGCAGGCAACCTGTCCTCTCACATTCTTTGGAATGCAACCCATCACATGTGAATTAGATTTTGCCAATTATCCTATTAAAAGATAATCCTATTATTCTAAAATACGACTAACTCAATATTAAAAACTGTAAATATTTGATGCTGATAAATAATAGCAGTAATTGTTATTTAGTGTGAGTAAAATCAGTATTGATATATCAATATAATATCTATCAAAATTGACAATAAACACTAAAATAACAATACAAATATATAATGTGAAATATAAATGTAATAAATATAATATATAAATGCAACATAAATGTAATAAAATAATTTATCATGAAACTCTCCCCCTTTAAAGTAGTAAGATCAATTAAATAGTCTAGCAAGTTTGGACAATATGCTATATGTTATGTTACTTAAGAATATATATACCTCAGAATCAGATACAACATCCACATCATTTCCAACTGAGTCAATAAAATAATATGCCATGCCAAAACTATTTTAAATAAAGATATGAAATTAATCAAGTATTGCATTTATTTTTCAAAATGAATGTACATTTTTTAATTATTTAAGTTTTGTACCCTATCTTTTCTAACGTTAACTTTAAAGAGATGTTACATCAGACTACAATACAAGTAATTAAATGAAGACTAAAATAAGTGTTTTGGCATATTGAGCTTTTTATATTTCTTTCTAATATTGCTTCCTTAGTTGAGAACTTCCTCCTCAGCTTACTTACGCATTAACTGTTTGTTGCTTTTATGGTTTATTCATTCACTGCTCCCTCTTCAGTTTTTTTCACAGGGGGCAGGGCTTCCTTCCTCCCTCCCTTCCTTCCTTCCTTCCCTCCCTCCCTCCACTCCTTTGGCCACCAATTTTGATCCAATTCTCTCTCTCTCGCTCTCTCCCTCTCTCTCTCTCTCTCTCTCACACACACACACACGTTCTTTGGGGGGGGGTTGAATTACTCCACCTCACTGCGCAAAGTCGGCTCAGCATGTGTTCGGCCCCCACTTATGCCGAATCAAATCTGCGGCCGGCGGGACCAGGGGGTTGCATTTCAAAGCCGTCAGTCCTCTTGCTTCTTCTCCTTCACCAGCAAAACTCCCGCTGGCTTCCCCGCCCGTGGCAGTGGCGTCTCTCCCTCCATGCGGAGCACCTGAGCTGGCTCCCGCGTTATCCCTCCCCCTTCCTCCTCTGCCGTGCTTTTGAGGCCGCGGGAGCTAGTAGGAAAGCGGCGGAGGTGGAGGCGGCGGCTCGGCCGCTTTCCTACTAGCTCCCGTGCCAGCTCAGCACAGGGGCTGGCTGTGAACTCCGCAAAGCCAAAGGGGGAGAAGGGGGCTGTCTCCTCCCCCGAGCCCAGCGCCTCCCAATTCCCACGGTACCAAATAAGACAATAAGAATAAAATAAGTACATTATTTACAAAACATGAGCTAACATGAGCTCCTCAGCTAAGGAGTCCAGCCTATCAAATCAGTGAGCGGCAGGCTGGGCTGGCTTAAATTTGTAGGTAGCATAGAACAGAACGATGAGCCAGCCCAGCAGCTGATGGGCGGGAGCTGCGAGCGCCAAAAAAAGCGTGCCTTTTAAAAAAGCGGGCGGGACGCGGGAAAATGCATCAAAAAGCGGGGGTGTCCCGCCAAAAGCGTCTCCCCGGGAGGTCCTTTGCGGGCGGCCAGGACTTCCCCACGTTTGCTTTGGTAGAAATCTCTGCGCGGCAGTTAGAAACCTCTGCGCGGGGATTTCTTTTCATGTGCGCGGCCGCGCAGGCGCGCACCTTAGAGGGAACAGTGACCAAAGCAAGCTTCCAGAAAGCAGAACTCTTTAATTCAGGAAGGCAAAAGAAAGTAGTGACACAGCTCAATCGTTCCTGGCTAGCTAGCAGATTGGGGAGGCAAACCCATGCCTTTTTATACTTGATTTTCCTTTGAAGCTCCTACAATTTGATGGGTTTTAAAGTGCCTCTAATTGAAGTGATTGCTCTGGGTTCCTTCCCAACTAGGTCCATGATTGTCCAAAAGTTATCTTGAGTCATTCCTAAGTGCTCCTATTCAAACCAGGGAGCAGCACTGTCAAAGAATCAGTTTTGGCAGAAAAATCTGCAGATCATTGGTAAGAGAAAAAAGAAGCACTTACCACACAGTAGCCATTGTGGAAGGGAGTCCTTTCTGATACTTTAAATCCAGTGGTTCTGCTTATACTTTCCAGGACGCTAAAGAACAAATGCAGTCTCTCTATATGACAATGTTTTAGATTTGTGAACTTTGCTATTGTATCTTCTCTTAGTCTTCTTTTCTTTAAGCTAAGAAATTTTCTGTTCAGGAATAACATCTGCATTTGGCCACATCTGATTCCAATAATGAGTTCTAGCTATTTTTCTTTTCCTTCTACCCCACATATTTGCAATGAAACCACAATGTTTGCCCTAACACCTGTTCGCCCTGTATTCATTTATTTGGCTGAATACGACTACAATCCAGTGGTGGGTTCCAGATCCCGTTCCAACTGGTACAATTGGAATGGGCCTGGCGGTGTTCACATGGACATGCACAGTGCACACATGCATCTTAGCACCTCTGTGAGCCTCTGCGATGCTCCAGCTGTTCAGCGGAGCATTACGCAGGCACTGTGTGTGCCATGATTGTGTGTGGAAGCATCGAAGACTTAAAAGACCAGTAAGGAGTTCGGGCAGCTGGGTGGGCCCTCCGGAGCACCGTATCGGAATGGTATCCAGTGCTCCGGGCAGGCTCCTGTATGCCCATACCGGGGCATACAGCCTGCAACCCACCACTGCTACAATCCGCCATGGTCAGGTTTTTTTTACAGTCTAGATTGTCACAGATCTTTCCAATCAATTTAAGATTAGGAAATATGGAGGTGAGAGTCAGCATGCCCCTTCTCAATTTCTTGTTCTTCTTTTTCTGTTTTGCAAATATATGAAGAACACTAAGCGACTCAATCAAAGTTCTAAAATATCAAAAGCTACTTATTTATTGGTTGGGATGTTCATTTCTTTGCCTTCTGCTTTGCTTTATTATATTGGGGAGTACTCCAAGTAGCTAATAAAATTTAAACAGTGCAACAGAGTATAAAATAAAAAAATAAAATATGAAATTTCAATTGATTTGTAAATGTAGGTTTAGGTTTAGGTTTAGGTTTAGGTTTAGGTAGTTTATTTATATGCCGCCCTTTTCCCTGGGGGGACTCAGGGCGGCTTACAGTTCAAAAGGAAGGGAGGACATACAAATTAAACACATAAGACAGTACATCGTTAAAAACACAACATTCATACAATTCGGGTGGGTTGAGATCTTTAGTCCCAGGCCTGTCGGGACAGCCAGGTTTTGAGGGCTATGCAGAAGGTCTGAAGGGTGGTGAGGGTATGAACTAGCTGAAGTCGCCGAATACTTTTCAAGGGCAGCCCCATGTAGAGCACATTGCAGTACTCCAGCCTATAGGTCACAAGGGCACGAGTGACTGTTGTGAGAGCCTCCCGGTTCAGGTAGGGGCGCAACTGGTGTACCAGGTGAACCTGGGTAAATGCCCCCCTGGTCACAGCTGACAAATGGTGTTCAAAAGTCAGCTATGGGTCCAGGAGGACTCCCAAGTTGCGGACCCTGTCTGAGGGGCGTAGTATTTGAACCCCCAGTCTGAGAGATGGAACACTTGGCAAATTAGTGGGAGGGAAGCACAACAGCCACTCGGTCTTATCTGGATTGAGCACAAGCTTGTTAACCCTCATCCAGTCTCTAACAGCCTTGAGGCCCTGGCTTATCACGTCCACCGCTTCATTGAGTTGGCACGGGGCGGACAGATACAACTGTGTATCATCCGCATACTGGTGGTATTTTATCCCGTGCCGCCGAATGATCTCGCCCAGCGGTTTCATGTAGATATTAAAAATTAGGGGGGACAGGACCGAACCCTGCGGCACCCCATATGTTAGGGGCCTAGGGGTCGATCTCTGCCCTCCGACTAACACCGACTGCGACCTGTCTGAGAGGTAAGAGGAGAACCACCTTAAAACAGTGCCTCCCACCCCCACCTCCTGCAGTCGTCGCAGAAGGATACCATGGTCGATGGTATCGAAAGCCGCTGAGAGGTCAAGGAGTACCAGAATGGAGGCATGGCCTCCATCCCTGGCTCTCCAGAGATCATCGGTCAATGCGACCAAAGCGGTTTCTGTGCTGTAGCCAGGCCTGAAGCCAGACTGGAATGGATCAAGATAGTTAGCTTCCTCCAAGGACTGCTGGAGCTGAAAGGCCACCACCTTCTCAACAACCCTCCCCACAAAGAGGAGGTTGGAGACTGGACGATAGTTGTTTAGTACGGCTGGATCCAAAGATGGTTTCTTCAGGAGGGGTCTCACCACCGCCGCCTTAAGAGCGGGGGGAAAGACCCCCTCCCGGAGGGAGGCGGTAAGAACCACCTGGATCCAGCCCCATGTCACCTCCCTGCTGTTAACAACCAGCCAGGAGGGGCACGGGTCCAGTACACATGTGGAGGCACTTACAGCTCTCATGGCCTTGTCCATGTCCTCAGGGGCAACAGCCTGAAACTCAACCCAGCGATGGCCTACCAGATTATCCCTTAGTGCCTCGGCTGGTTCTGCAGAGATGGAGTCCAAGTCCGTCCGAAACCGAGCAACTTTGTCCGCGAGAAACTGGACGTAATCCTCAGTCCGGCCCTGCAAAGGATCCTCCATATCCCTCCTATTTAGGAGGGAGCGGGTTATCCTAAACAGAGTGGCTGGGCGAGACTCGGTGGAAGCAATCAGAGTGGCAATGTAAGTTCTTTTAGACGTCCTGATTGCCCGGATGTATTCTCTGATGCAAGATGTTAAAAGTGCTCGGTTCGATTCGGATTTATCGGATCTCCATTGGTGCTCTAGGCGTCTCTTCCAGCGCTTCCTCTCCTGGAGTTCCTCAGTAAACCAAGGAGCCCTCCTGGATAGCAATAGCAATAGCAATAGCAGTTAGACTTATATACCGCTTCATAGGGCTTTCAGCCCTCTCTAAGTGGTTTACAGAGTCAGCATATCGCCCCCACAGTCTGGGTCCTCATTTTACCCACCTTGGAAGGATGGAAGGCTGAGTCAACCCTTAGCAGGTGAGATTTGAACAGCTGAACTGCAGATAATAGTCAGCTGAAGTGGCTGCAGTACAGCACTCTAACCACTGCGCCACCTCGGATCCACTGCCTCGGAGCGGTTGTAGAGGTGCAATCCAGTTAAGAGACTCTGTCGCTGCCGAGTTCCAAGCAGTAACCACAGTCTCCGCCGGACTGCGGGCGAGGGTATCAGGAATAACCCCAAGCTCCGTCTGGAACCTCAGAGAGTCCATAAGTCGCCTGGGGCGGAACCATCTGGTCGGTAGTACTAAAATCAATCACCTGTTAAAACGTTTATAGCTGTGTCCCCAGTGAAGGAGATTCTCTCCCTCTCTATTGCCAACAATAGAGATCCTATAGATCTAAGCAGCTGTACAAGTGACAAAATCACATTCCTTTAGATAGTCAAAATTCTATATTATGCCTGGAATCTAAGTGAGCAATGAGTGCAGATTTTCTTGCACTAGTCTTTATCTCTTAAACCACATTATTTAACAATAAATGCACTTTCCAAACACATTTCAATGGTAGCCACACATCAGTGACATGCGGTGAGGTTTATGGCTGGTGAGGCACTGACACAGTGGTGGGTTTCAATTTTTTTTAGACTTGGGAATTCAATTCCCAGAATTCCATAGCCAGGCATGCTCAGTTCTGATTTAAAGTGACAGCATTTGTTTTTCTCCTTTACAAAAAAGTTTCCTTCATTCTTTTTCTTCTCCCTCCCCCTCCTTCCTTCCTCCTTCTCTCCCTCCCTCCCCCCTCTCTCAAACAGACACACACACACAGAGAAGTTGGATTGAACTATCTCTCCTACCCCCTTCCCTCTCTCTCTCTCTCTCACTCACTCACTCACTCACTCACTCACTCACTCTCTCTCAAACAAATACAAACACAGAAGTTGGATTGGATATATTTTCCAATGGCTTGAAAGCAGCTCCTCTGCCATACCCACCCATTACAAATGCAGCTTGCTGTCTGAGTGGGAAATGCCTGAAACGCAATAAAGCCCACCACCCTCTCATCTCCTGCTTGCCGATCCGAGCCTTTGATTGCAGGCATAGCCACGTTGCCTTTTCAAACTTGTAATCAGTGAAGCTAGACTTATATAGTTTATCCAGGTGTGTGTGTGTGTTTGTTTGTGTGTGTGTGTTTGAAAAGGCAACATAGCTCTGCCTGCAATCAAAGTACACTTGGGGAGGGATCTACACTTGAGGATGAAGTTTGAATTCCTCCCCCTCCCTCTGACCCATACATACCTTTTCCAGCTGTTTCAGAGAGGATTTCAACTCTGCTCTTGCCTGCCATTATGAAAAGAAAAAAGGCAAGAGCTGAGGTCAGGCTGAGCTAGTTGCTGCCAGAGTCACTGTGGATGACTCTGCTTAACTGTTTAAAAAAGCCTCTAAAAAAGCACCCTCTAATGGAGGAGGCAGGAGAACGGCATGCCTCATCTATGTCAGGAATTTTTCGGCTTTTAACCCTTGCTTAACTCTGCTCAAGTGATCATAAAACACCTAAAGTCAGACTAGATGAGTCACGTCGTTCTCCTGCCTCATAGTAGAGGGCACTCGTTCTTCCTGTGACTCAGTGGCAGCAGAATAAGTGACAGCCACAGAGCCCAACTCATGCAGTCAAGATGTAATGACGTCAGTGCCTCACCAGCCATAAACCTCACTGCACCTCACTGCAACCCACCCCTGCTTTGGAGTGGTCCGGCCACTCCAAGAATATTACATTCAGTTCTGGGCCCTTTGGAAGAACATTGATGAACTGAATGTACAGAAAAAAGCAATTCATATGTTAAGTGACTTCAGAGAAAGAGATATGAGGAAGTGTTGGAAAGGACTAAGCATATGAGGAAGTATGTTCCGCCTACAAAACAGAAAATTATGGGGCAATAGTTGCCCTCAAGTATCTGAAAGGCTGAAATGCAGAAAAGGGGGAAGGTTTGTGGGGTTCGTTCTTCAAGAGGATACAAGGAACAATGAGTTTAAATTATGAAGATTTTCCTAATTGGAAGGAAACAGGAATGGGCCACTTTGCTTGAAAGTTTGTAGACTTTTTCAATGAAGGGTTTTAAACAGATATTGAATATCCAGGGAAATGAATGAGATGCCCTGGGAGAACCTTCTCAGTTTTTAGATAGTCAGGCTACTGTTGAATAAGGCTTAGGTTCCAAGGTCCATTTGTGACCACTGGGAGAGAACTATCTCTTGAGTTGTTCTGAAACTATTAAAATACTCTTCAGCCCCTTTGCTGCTTTCAGGAAAGGTCTGTATTTCCATTCAATCAAGACTCTTCACTGGGAGTTAATCCATTTATTAGTATAAAGGCTCTTAATCAGGGGTGGGCTTCAAAAATTTTAGCAAGAGGTTTTCTGCTGGGTTGCTGGGTGGGCGTGGCCATGATGGGCATGGACTAGTTGGCCTTCTGTACCACAGTACGTTTAGGGTTAGGATTAGGCTTTCCTTGAGCCTCTGGGAGGGCGAAAACAGCCTCCCCAGACTCCAGAGGCTCTCTGGAAGCAGGAAATGGGCCCGTTTCTAGTCTTCCCGAACTTCCAGTTGGCTCGTTTTTTGCCCTCCCCAAGGCTCTGCATGTGCCCTGCTCTTACCTGCAGTCAAAACAGATCATGTGGGGACTCCTGGGCTGGGAGGGCTGGGCGGGGCCAGCCAGTTGATGCAATCCAAACACAATGATTCTTGGAACAAGATGTTAGGACATGTTCTCTTCAGGTCATAAGTTACACTGTATAGGGCAGATTGACTACAACTGATTAGAAAAAGTTTCCGTGACATTATTATTTTGCCGTGATATAGTTCAGCAAATTGTTCTGACAGTTAATTTTCAGAAATCAATTCAGCAATTAGTTTCAGCAATCAGTTTAAAAACCATATTTTGAGCACTTAGCTTCAGCATTTCTTCTAGATCCACCTAAATCATGGGTCAGCAACCCACAGTTCTAGAGCCGCATGTGGCTTGTTCATCCATCTTCCGTGGTTCCGTGTCACCAGTTGGCTCCACCATTGATAGGGCTTTCGGTTAGGACAGGTAGAGGAAAAAGGATGCTGCCCTAGGAGGAGACTATGATGGTGGAACCGGACTTCCGATCGGCTCCAGAATTGAACAGGGGGCTTCCGTTTAGGACCTGTGTGGCTCCTTGAGTGTTTAGAGTTGCCGACCCCTGAACTAAATAATCCATTTCAAAACTTAAAGACAGTAAATATAGAGTCAGTAGAATTTCTTGGTTAACTCTTCTGCAGAAAAAGACCCACATAGACATATTGATATGCAAATTGTTGAATGGAATGGTGACAAGACTATATGGGATAAATATCAAGAAAGTATTAGGTAAAAATGGGTACAATTTGAAGAACTTAAAGAGTTTGTAGTTTTGAAAATGTGAAAGTTTTCCAGGGCATTTTACACACTTAAATAAAATCTTTTTTAGCAAAAAAAAACCAACCCCATTTCACACAGTCACTGTTGTTGGGTCTACTGCATGCCTGCAACTGTTCTTGGAATGACCATGCAATGATGGGATCAGCATGAACACAGGATTAATAATGTTGGCTTCCCTCAATACCACATAGATAATATTGTGTGTTTTACTCAATGTAGTAAAAAGAAAGCGATCTATTCTTTCTAATGGCTGGAAAGCTACATAGTGGTAACCCATAATATGGTTTGTTTGAGTTAGTAATATGTAAACCTCTGTTGTGCTGCACAAACTATGGCTTATTGCAGAAGTATGTAATTTATGCTCCCCTCCGCATCATTCACAAGTCTCTTCTGACTGTAAATATTAAAAATTAGCATCTTGACTTCCTGTCATTTCCAGGTGGAAATATATAAAATCTCTTTGTGTGATCACATTATGCACAATTTAATGAGTGAAATTAATAGTCTGAATTCTAACAATATACCAAACAATAAACATCTAAAATAGACAACACTTCTTAAAAATATCTCTAGGTTCTCTTTAGCTAATAATGGCTTTTCATCATCGTCGTCGTCGTCATCATCATCATCATCATCATCATCATCATCATCATCATCATCACCGTCATGACTACGATGCTCAATATGGGGCTTGTCAACTCCCATCCTGGTGTTAAGTGTGGCCCATGGGTACTGAAAGTCTTGTTTTTATAGTTTTTATAGTTCAGCATCTTTAATAAACATAATAGAATTAAGCATCAGCTAAGAATTCAGTGGACTAGAGCAAAATGCTAATAAACTAGAACATATTTTCAGAGAACAGTGACAAGCAGTTTTTTGTTTCATGTCCCTGCCCCTATTTCCATCCCACCTACAAACAGTTGTTCCATTTAAAATCTTTCCAATTCTCGCAGTAGGAAAATTAACTGCAGGAAGACAGTAAGTAAAGCTACAGAGAGCAGTCAACGGAGACCAGGGAGATTAAGTCAGCATTAGATACATCTAGTTGTTTGGAAGAGTAGAAATATGGGTGGTTTAGTGGAATATGGATACCTTTTTCCTGCTCTAAATATTAGTGTGAACATAAAAGTGAGACATGCCTTTCGCATTTGAGAAGGAGGGACAGACTGAGAAGTTAAAGCAAAGAATAAGACAAGGCTAGCGAATCTATGGAGTGTGAAAAATAGAAAAGCTAAAGAGTAAGAAAGGAAAAAAAACCATTAAGGTGTACCTTAATGCGTGTGAGTCTTTTGATGTGTGTGCCAATTTGGAATGTTGAAAATGTTTAATGGGCACACTTGCTAAGTGGCTGGGTTGACAATCTCCCTTACGTACAAAGTGATGGCCTTGTGGGCAAGATGACCCAATACATGCATCAGAAAGCAAAGTGACCTTCTAGAATTTCTAGGCTTTTTCATAGAATCCAAAAGCAGGATTTCCTCAATGAAAGGGGCTGGGCAAATTACTTACTTATTTATTTTTACTCCTTGGGATGGTGATGAAAAGCCACAAAACAAAAGAATTGAAAAGCATGATTTCATGAGGGTGGTATTGTGGATAGTTTATGATTGATTTCTGGTTTCTGAATGCTACAATTTCTGAAGAGTTTTCTGTTTCAAGAAGCAGAATGGTTTCCATGGATCTCTCAGCCTGCTCCGCCCTTCTCTTGACTATCTCCTGCTGCCTGTGGAATACTGAAGCCCGAAATTATTCTTCTGTGCTCAGGGTGTCAAATGGGGGTTCCTATGGTGAATGGGGACCAATTTCATTTTGCACTTCTGGCTATGCTACTGGCTTCGCCCTGAAGGTAAACATTTACTTTTCTGATGCTCCTTCACTTCTAAATATTCTGAAATTGCTTATCTTTCAAGTAAGGCAATCAAGAAGTAATTGTGTTGATGCTTTGCACTTTTGATTCTACAACTAAAAAATTGAATTGAGTTTGGATATTGAGTTTGAATATTGTGTGGCAGATCTAATCTTGATCCAATTCATTTTCCAATATTTATGAGTAAGAGAATTGAAATCTGAAGGACAGCGAGTGGAGAAAGGGTGATCTAGAACTTTACCAAGGTCATATTTTCTTAGGTGGACAAAGACAAATGGACACTTGACAATACAGGTCTGAATGGCATCCGCTTGTACTGTGACGATGGTGTAGTAATTGAGTCTAGAGTTGGACCGTGAGTAACTGATTTTCTTACCATATTTCATTTCCTTGTCATGAAGATTGGGAGAGGAGATGACCTTTCTGAAAAAGCTGCTGATGCTGAGACGTGGATGAGAGATTTTTGTATTCCTGAGTTGTGCAGTGGTGTAACTAATAGTTTGTGAGCCATAGTAAGTGTATCTCAGGGACGTGCAGTCACTAGAGGCAAGGGAGGCAGGACCTCACCAGTCTCCTCAGGGAAAGGAAAGGATTTTAAATAATTTTCTTAAAATAATTAAAGCCAGGGTAGTTGCTACCAGATTTCAAGTCACAGTGGCTTGGTGTCTGCTCTCAGTATTAACTAGGAGGAGGCCAGAGAACTAGGGGCCTCTTTTGCATAAGGAATTTTTCACCTTTTAAGAGTTAAGCAAGGGTTAACAAGCGAAGAATTTCTTATGCAAATGAGGCACGTATTCACTCGCCTCCTGTTGAGGGCATTTTTAGAGGCTTTTTAGAGTTCTCTGGGAGCGACTAGCTCAGTCTGACTTCAGAGCTCTGGCTTTTCAAGAGGGGAGGGCAGGGCAGGGCAGGGCAGGGAGAAGCAGAGTTGAAATCGTCTCTGAAACAGCTGGAAAAGGTGCGTGTGGGGAGGGGGGAGGAATTCAAAAAGTTTGATCGGAAGGCAGCAGGGGAAGGATGGGGTATGGCAGAGGAGCTGCTTTCAAGCCTTTGGAAAATATATTCAATGCAACTTCTGTGTTTGTGTTTGAGAGTGAGTGAATGAGAGAGGGATCGAAGTTCTCTGTGTGCGTGTGTCTGTTTGAGAGAGGGGGAAGGGGGGGAGAGAAGGAGGAAGGAGGGGGAGGGAGAAGAAAAAGAATGGGAAAACTTATTTTGCAAGGGGGAAAAATGCTGTCACTTTAAATTGGAACTGAGCATGCCTGGCTGTGGAATTCTGGGAGTTGAAGTCCACAAGTCTAAAATGTGTCTCACCAGGGCTAAAGCTGGCCGCACGTCACTGGTGTATCTCATTTGGTCCCTTTGGCTCTTCTTCCCTAGCATGCATTTATTCCAACAAGACCCCTTGTGGATTTTAGTTTCCCGCATACTTCTTCCATTTTGTAGTTCATGAATCTATTTGCCTTCCTTGTAACTAGAAGATCTCCAAGGTTCCTTCCAACTCTGATATTCTGTATTAAATGTCCAGAGGTAAAACTTAAAATCAAATAAAGCCCCTGCATTTTTTGCTTTTGTATCTTCCTTGAATACATTATGAATGCTTGAGCTACTAATAACAAGCAACTATAAGTTGGTTAAGAGCCTTTATACTACTTATAAATGGATTAACTCCCACTGAAATGTAGCAGAAAATGAGACAAGACCAGCTCTTTGTCAAAGGAAAGGTTTATTTGCGCAAAGGTTCAGGAGCAAAATCTGAACCCCGAATGGCAGTTGTTTACAGTCTTTTATACTCTTAGACAACTTATTGATCATCCCAAAGTACCTGGCCTTCCTCTGTCATGTAGACCCCTTCCCTGTGTCATGTAGACCTCTACACAATCTCCCAAAACAGAGACATGACATTCATTACTCATTTACCTCCCCACAGGGGGTATTGGTACAAATATCCTGTTTCATTTGTTTTAGTTAGGTGAAGCAAACAGAACAACTAATCTTAAGGGTAATCATTCCTTTTTCCCATTTCACATGGTACAAACTTTACTCGAATATCTTAAATAGCTGCGCAATTTTCCTTTTATATGGGGAGTGCATCTGGTACGTATGTATTTGATTGAATGATCCCACACTTTTAACTTTTAACTTGTGTAATCCCCTTTTATATTATACTGTTGTATCTTTTAAAATTTTTGTGGGGGTGTGAGTGAGTGAGTGTTTGAGTGTGCAAGCGAGATTGGGATGGGAACCGGGTTCCCCCACACTGAGTGCTTTGCAGAAGTGATGGGGGGATCTGGGCCTGTTCCAATCTCAGGATGACTGATTCGAAGGGCCTGTCAGGAAATGCGGGGCCTGTGGGGGTGGGTGGAGGGACTATGGACACGGGAGTGGGCCGGAGCATTACGGTCTTAACAGGGAGGGGCAGATATGGCGGGGACTTTAGGGCTGGCCATTACCGGGGAAGGAGGGCTCGCTACATTACAGAGATACCTCCTTCCGGCCCTATGAGTCCCACTCCAAGGCCAGATGGCGCAAGTAATCAGGACCCTGATCTCAGGCTGCTGTCGCTAAATGCCAGGTCTGTAGTTCACAAGGCTCCCCTCGTCTGGGACTTAATCTTAGACGAGAGGGCAGACCTGGCATGTATTACTGAAACCTGGCTGGGCCCGGAGGGAGGAGTCCCCCTCGTAGAGATGTGCCCAGATGGTTTTCAGGTGCTACATCAGCCGCGACCCCAGTAAAGGGGTGGGGGAGTGGCTATTGTTATCCGAGAGTCTCTAGTACCTCGTAGGATCCCTGCTCCGGAGCTTGTCAGGTGTGAGTCCTTGCTGGTGAAGTTGGACCTTAAGGGTCAAGTGGGCCTGCTGTTAACGTACCTGCCTCCCAACAGCGTTGCAGCAGCCCTCCTCTCGCTCCTCGAGTCAGTAGCTGAGCTGGCAATTGAGTTTCCCAGGCTTATGGTTCTGGAGGATTTCAATTTGCCTTCGCTCGGTGAACACTCTGATGGAGCACAGGAGTTCATGGCTTCCATGACAGCCATGGGCTTGACCCAAGTAATTCGGGGCCTGACTCACTCGGCGGGTCACATGCTCGACCTCGTATTCCTCTCGGAGCAGTGGAGTTGTGATCTTGGTTTGAGGGGTAGTGAGACCTTACCCCTGTCATGGTCAGACCACTACCTACTAAGGCTTGACTTTCGGAGACCAAACCCCCACTGTAGGGAGGAGGAACCGATTAGGTGGTTCCACCCCAGGCGACTTATGGACCCTTCGGGCTTTCAGATGGAGCTTGGGGTTGTTCCTGATACCCTCGCCCGCAGTCCAGCGGAGACTCTGGTTGCTGCTTGGAATTCAGCAGCGGCAGGGGCTCTTAACCGGATTGCGCCTTTATGGCCGATCCGAGGCAGTGGATCCAGGAGGGCCCCTTGGTTTACTGAGGAACTCCGGGAGATGAAGCGCCAAAAGAGACGCCTAGAGCAACGATGGAGATCCAGTAAGTCCGAGTCAGATCGAGTGCTTTTAACATCCAGCATCAGTGCCTATCTTCGGGCAATCAGGACGACTAAAAGAAGACACATTGCCTCTCTGATTGCTTCCGCTGAGTCGCGCCCAGCCGCCCTGTTCAGGATAACCCGTTCCCTCCTAAACAGGAGGGATATGAGCGATCCTTTGCAGGGCAGAGCTGAGGATTACGTCCAATTCCTCGTGGATAAAGTAGCTCGGCTTCGGATGGACCTGGACTCCAATTGCACAGAACCAGCCGAGGCACCAGGGGAGAATCTGGAAGGACATCACTGGATTGATTTCCAAGCTGTTACCCCTGAGGACATGGACAAGGCCATGGGAGCTGTAAGTGCCTCCACGTGCCCCTCCTGGCTGGTTGCAAACAGCAGGGAGGTGACTCGGGGCTGGATCCAGGTGGTTATTACTGCCTCCCTTCGGGAGGGGTTCTCCCCCCCGCTTTAAAGGCGGCGGTGGTGAGACCCCTTCTGAAGAAGCCATCTTTGGATCCAGCTGTCTTAAACAACTATCGTCCAGTCTCCAACCTCCCCTTTGTGGGGAAGGTTGTTGAGAAAGTGGTAGCCTTTCAACTCCGGCGGTCCTTGGAGGAAACCAATTATCTAGATCCCTTCCAGTCAGGATTTAGGCCTGGCTACAGCACGGAAACCGCTTTGGTCACATTGATCGATGATCTCTGGAGAGCCAGGGACGGAGGTCATGCCTCCGTCCTAGTACTCCTTGACCTCTCAGCGGCTTTCAATACCATCGACCATGGTATCCTTCTGCAACGACTGCGGGAGGTGGGGGTGGGAGGCACTCTCCTATGGTGGTTCTCCTCTTACCTCTCGGACAGGTCGCAGTCGGTGTTAGTCAGAGGGCACAGATTGACCCCTAGGCCTCTGAATTATGGGGTGCCGCAGGGTTCAGTTCTGTCCCCCCTCCTGTTTAATATCTACATGAAGCCGCTGGGTGAGATCATTTGACGGCACGGGATAAAATACCATCAGTATGCGGACGATACGCAGCTGTATCTGTCCGCCCCGTGCCAACTCAATGAAGCGGTTGACATGATGTGCCAGTGCCTCGAGGCTGTTAGGGATTGGATGGGGCTTAACAAGCTTGTACTCAATCCAGATAAGACCGAGTGGCTGCTGTGCTTCCCTCCTACTAATTGGCCAAGTGTTCCATCTCTCAGGCTGGGGGGTCAAACAGTACGCCCCTCAGACAGGGTTCGCAATTTGGGAGTCCTCCTGGACCCACAGCTGACTCTTGAACACCACTTGTCGGCTGTGTCCAGGGGGGCATTTGCCCAGGTTCGCCTGATGCACCAGTTGCGTCCCTATCTGAACCGGGAGGCCCTCATAACAGTCACTCGTGTCCTTGTGACCTCTAGACTGGACTACTGCAACGTGCTCTACATGGGGCTGCCCTTGAAGAGTATTCGGAGACTTCAGCTTGTCCAGAATGCAGCCGCGCGAGCTATTGTGGGTGTATTTCGGTTCACCCACGTAACACCTATCCTCCGCGAGCTGCACTGGCTGCCTATTGGTCTCCAGATATGCTTCAAGGCGCTAGTCGTTACTTATAAAGCCCTTCATGGTATTGGACCTGGGTACTTGAGAGACCGCCTGCTGCCAATTACCTCCACTAGACCGATTAGCTCCCACAGATTAGGCCTCCTCCAAATTCCATCCACCGGCCAGTGTCGACTGGCGACTACCCGGAGGAGAGCCTTCTCTGTGGCTGCTCCGACCCGCTGGAACAAACTCCCCATGGAGATTCGTACCCTCACCACCCTCCAGGCCTTCCGCAAAGCCCTCAAAACCTGGTTGTTCCGACAGGCCTGGGGCTAAAGAGCTGTTGCCCCCTTCTCGAATGGTATGACTGTTGTGAGTTTTTAAATTATATATTGTTATGTTGTTGCTTTTAAATCTTTTGTCTGTATTCCCCTCCTCGAACCGGTTCGAGTTGTGAGCCGCCCTGAGTCCCCTTTGGGGGAAAAGGGTGGCATATAAATTTAATAAATTGAATTGAATTGAATGGTAAAGAAAATTTTAATACCCAAAGAATCTGTCTAGTTGTCAAATTCTCTTTTAGATAAGGTGACCAGATTTTCAGATTGGAAAAGAGGGACGCCCTTGACCGGGGGGGGGGGGGGGGGGCTTGATTAAAAAATTTTTTTTTGTCAAAAGGTCACCCCAGGACACTGAAACCAGCATAAATACGAATCTGTTGCCAAACAAAATTTTGATCACGTGACCATGAGGATGCTGCAACGGTTGCTAAGTGTGAAAAATGGTCGCAACGGTCGCTAAGTGTGAAAAATGATCATCAGTCACTTTTTTCAATGCCATTGTATCTTCCTGATTATTAAAAGTGCAAATTCACTCAGTGTCAATCATGACTCCTGAGTCCATTTCAAAGTATTGTGCATAGAAATTTTAAAAATGGCTTGTTTCAATTTATTTTGGATAGAATCTTTTTTTAAATAGTTTAAGACAATTTAAAAAAAGAATCAACACAGAATAACACTATTTTTAAAAATCATATGCACAATAAATAAAATATTATTTTAAAATACATTAAAAAAATAAAAGAAAAAACCCAGCTCACTTACCAGCAGGCAGGCAGAGTCAGCAGATCTTCGTAGGGATGGATGGAAGCACACAGGGAGCCTATATATACGCAACTGCAGTAACAATGACAATGATGAAGGATTGGATTGAGTTAAAGAATAAAAGAATTCTGATCTTAGAAGGCCATGACCTGCAGGCAGGCTGGCATAATTTCTTATGGAATGAATGACAAACATAAAACGCACAAATACTTTCAAAATAATTTAATTAGAACTTTACTGCAACAATGGCTCAAAATCAAAAAAATCCACTATGTGAAAACCCCAAATTGGCTATCACCAACAGAAAGAACGACACACCCAAATTTTACAGATTGGAACAAAATTCTAAGATACAGAGATCTAATTGACAGACAGGGAAATTTAAAAACAATTGAAGAATTGGCAGATCAGAATATGAAAGGTGACTGGCTAACCTACCTCCAAATTAAAACTAAATACAATAAAGACACTAAAATATATGGTATTGAAACAGAACCACACAAATTGAATAAAATTATTCAAAGTCTGGAAGAAAGATGATAGGGAAAATATACAAATTCCTCTTGAAGTATCAAATGGAAGAGGAAATTGGAAACTGTAAAAGAACCAATGATAAAATGGGCACAGAACTTTGGCTATAACATTGAACTAGACAAATGGGAAAAATTTTGGGGAATAAATTTAAGAATGACACTATCAATCCCATACAAGGAAAACCTTGTTCTTTCAATCCTTCCAATATTTTTTTCCTTCATTCCCTTGTCTGTTTCAATATTAAGTACATTTCTTCCTTTCTTCCTATAATTTTTCTCCATTTTCTTCCTTATATTCTTTTCCATTTCAACATTGTCTTCCTTTTTTCCTTCCTTCCTTCCTATACGTCTTTCCATTTTCTTCCTTATATTATCTTTTCTGTTTCAACAGTCTTTGTTTCTTCCTTCCTTCCTTGCTTCCCTTCCTTCCTATACTTCTTCTTTCATTCATTATATTTTCTTTTCCATTTCAATATTAAGTGTAATTCTTTGTTCCTCCTTCCTTCTTTCAATCCTTCCAATACTTTTTCCTTCATTCTCTTTTCCTTCAATATTAAGTGCAATTCCTTCCTTCCTTCCTTCCTTCCTTCCTAAGTTATTTCCATTTTCTTCCTTATATAATATTTTCTGTTTCAACATAAACTGCCTTCCTTCCTTCCTTCCCTCCCTCCCATCCCTTTCTTTATGTTTTCTTCATGCTTTCTTTTCTTTTTCCTCTGCTCTTTTTAAATCCCCCCCTTCTTCTCCTCCTCTACATTTAGGTTGGATTAGTTTGTACAGCGTCTGCCGCTGCCACGACCTCTCTTCCTTCCGCGGCGAATCCCATTGATTCACGAACGGACTCCACGGAAGGAGGAGAGGTCGGGACAGCAGCGGGGAGCCCCAGAAGCGAGGGGACATTCTCTGCTGGCGTCTGCCACTGCCACGACCTCTCTTCCTTCCGCGGCGAATCCCATTGATTCACGAACGGACTCCACGGAAGGAGGAGAGGTCGGGACAGCAGCGGGGAGCCCCAGAAGCCAGAGGACGTTCTCTGCTGGCGTCTGCCGCTGCCACGACCTCTCTTCCTTCCGCGGCGAATCCCATTGATTCACGAACGGACTCCACGGAAGGAGGAGAGGTCGGGACAGCAGCGGGGAGCCCCAGAAGCCAGAGGACGTTCTCTGCTGGCGTCTGCCGCTGCCACGACCTCTCTTCCTTCTGCGGCGAATCCCATTGATTCACGAACGGACTCCACAGAAGGAGGAGAGGTTGGGACAGCAGCGGGGAGCCCCAGAAGCGAGGGGACGTTCTCTGCTGGCGTCTGCCGCTGCCACGACCTCTCTTCCTTCCGCGGCGAATCCCATTGATTCACGAACGGACTCCACGGAAGGAAGAGAGGTCGGGACAGCAGCGGAAGCCCCAGAAGCGAGGGGACGTTCTCTGCTGGCATCTGCCGCTGCCACGACCTCTCTTCCTTCCGCGGCGAATCCCATTGATTCACGAACGGACTCCACGGAAGGAAGAGAGGTCGGGACAGCAGCGGAAGCCCCAGAAGGAAGCCCCAGAAGTGAGGGGACATTCTCTGCTGGCGTCTGCCGCTGCCACGACCTCTCTTCCTTCCGCGGCGAATCCCATTGATTCACGAACGGACTCCACGGAAGGAAGAGAGGTCGGGACAGCAGCGGAAGCCCCAGAAGGAAGCCCCAGAAGCGAGGGGACGTTCTCTGCTGGCGTCTGCCGCTGCCACGACCTCTCTTCCTTCCGCGGCGAATCCCATTGATTCACGAACGGACTCCACGGAAGGAAGAGAGGTCGGGACAGCAGCGGAAGCCCCAGAAGGAAGCCCCAGAAGCGAGGGGACGTTCTCTGCTGGCGTCTGCCGCTGCCATGACCTCTCTTCCTTCCGCAGCGAATCCCATTGATTCACGAACGGACTCCACGGAAGGAGGAGAGGTCTGGGCAGCACGCACAGAGCGGGAAAGGCAGCACCAAAGCCTGGCTGCGAGCGAGGGAGCGCGCGGCGAGCAGCGACACCGGGCTGCTTCCTCCTCCTCCTCCGCCGCCGCCTTCACTACCCAGCAGACAAAAGCGAGGGTGGCCGGGGGGGCTACTTTGACCGCGGCTGTCAGTCCTGGCGAAGGCCGCGCGTTGCTTAGCCGCCGGACCCGTCCTAGCCCTTCTGGAGAGCGCGGCGCATTTGCGGGAAGGTCGGAAGGAAGCACAGGCTGTGCTGCGCTGGAACGGGTGGCAAAGGAGAGCGAGGGAGCAGCCGCCCGAGAACTTCCACGTGGTTCCAGAGCTTTTGCCGCTGGCACGGGCGGCAAAGCTCTGGATGGAACCACAGGGGCTGGCTGTGAACTCCGCAAAGCCAAAGGGGGAGAAGGGGGCTGTCTCCTCCCCCCAGCGCCTCCCGATTCCCACGGTACCAAATTAGACAATACAAAACATGATTTACTCACCACCAGTGAGTAAGCGCAGCTGCCCAAAACAAAGACGAAATAAAATGGAGACTCGCGCATGCGTCCTCAGCTAAGGAGTCCAGCCAATCAGTGAGCTGGTTGGCCAGCTCACTGATTGGCTGAAGTCCATCCAATCAAATCAGTGAGCGGCAGGCTGGGCTGGCTTAAATTTGTAGGTGGTAGCATAGAACAGAACGATGAGCCAGCCCAGCAGCTGATGGGCGGGAGCTGCGAGTGCCAAAAAAAAGCGTGCCTTTTAAAAAAGCGGGCGGGATGTGGGAAAATGCATCAAAAAGCGGGGGTGTCCTGCCAAAAGCGGGACGTCTGGTCACCTTACTTTTAGAAGAGTCTTGGTTGAATGGAAATACAGGCCATTCCGGAAAGCAGCAAAGGTTCTTGTCAGATTTTGTTGCAGAAATCACATCCAGAAAGCAGACATAGACAACTGATTTAGCAGGATTCATTAACTTCTTTATATACATAATAATGCCTAAGTAAATGTACAATGCCAAGAAGCAGGTTTTTCCAACATGGTAGAAAGTAGAGAACAGTTTGGATGAGTTTCAGTTTCAATTCAGCAGAGAGACTAGATTAGTGTAGCTTCTCAGCACAGACTCAGATGTGAGCAATGCCCAGACTCCCTACTGCCTCCTGCAAATACTGTTTCAGTTTCCAAAGCAGCCCTCATTGACTGACCTAGTTACTATGCCTATTCATTGGCTGACTTTGTTACCACGCCTCCATTTCAGTTCATCAATATTCTGACAGTGCTGAAGAGTGTTTTCATAGGTTAGGAACAACTCAAGAGGTAGTTCTCTCCTAGCATTGAAAAATGGACCTTGGAACCTAAGCCTTATTCAAGAGAATATCTGTTTAAACCCCCTCAGTTTCAATTTCTCAAGCAATGTGGCCCATTATATGATCGTGTACAATTGGATAGCCGCATTCCTGTCAAACAGGCAACAAGTAGTCAATATAGGGAGTTCCCTATCAAACCTTGTACCAGTCAACTGTGGTGTCCCCCAAGGCAGCGTTTTAGGACCCGAACTCTTTCTGCTTTGCATAAATGACCTTGCGATTGTATTATAAGCAGCTGCGTCCTCTTCACTGATGATGTAAAACTATTAAACACCACTGACAATGCTGATGTTCTACAAACTGACCTTGATAATGTGTCAGAATGGTCACACAATTGACAACTCCAAATCTCAACTAACAAATACTCTGTCTTACCATTGGCATCAAAAATCAGAACACAAAATACAAGCTGGCCGAATACGACTTTGTAGATGACGCTCACTCTGTCAAGGACCTAGGAGTACTCATCTCAAACAATCTAAGTCCCAGAGCTCACTGTAACTCCATTGCCAAAAAGACATTAAGAGTTGTTAACCTAAAAGCTTCTTCTCCGGTAACATTGTACAGCAAACTAGGGCATACAAAACCTTTGCCAGGCCAATTCTCGAATACAGCTCATCTGCTTGGAATCCACATTGTATATCGGACATTAATACAATTGAACATGTCCAGAGGTATTTTAGGAGAAGACTACTCCACTCCTCTGCTCACAAAAGAATCCCTTATGCCACCAGGCTCAAAATTTTGGGCTTGGACAACCTGGAACTACGATGCCTATGGTCTGACCTAAGCATACTACACAAAATTGTCTGCTACAACGTCCTACCTGTCAATGACTACTTCAGCTTCAACCTCAATAATACATGGGCAAACAATAGATTCAAACTCAAGGTTGACTGCTCCAAACTTGATTGCAGAAAATACGATTTCACCAACAGAGTGGTCAATGCCTGAAATGCTCTACCTGACTCCGTTGTTACATCCTCAAATCCCCATAGCGTCAACCTTAAACTGTCTACCATGGACCTCACGCATTCCTAAGAGGTCCGTAAAGGGGGCATGCAAAAGCGCACCAGCGTGCCTACCGTCCCTGTCCTACTGTCCCCATTTATACTTGTTCCTCTTGTACATGTCTGACAAATAAATAAAATAAAATAAATTCCTACCCCAAGATTTTAGCCATTGTGCCTGAATCTCTTGGATTGGTGACAAGGATTTAATTTAGAAACTAAAAGATGCTTATCTATCTTTGTCTTTTTTTGGCAGGTGGGGAAAGTGGACCAAAAATAAATTCTGCCGTAAAGGCTTCCTGGTTTCTTTTTCTCTGAGAGTGGAACCACATCAAGGAATGTTTGATGATACAGCAGTTAACAACATCCAGTTCAAGTGCAGTGGTAGAAAGCGCCTGAGAGGCCGTGGCAATAAATTGGGTAAATTTGGCCCATGGAGCACAAGATGCCCCTCAAATGGCATATGTGGGATGAGAACAAGGGTGGAGGATGCACAGGGAATCACAGATGATGACACAGCACTCAATGATGTGATTTTTTACTGCTGTAATGATTGATACATGTTTTCTCACCTATAAATATATTTTCAAAGATTGTTAAAAGACTGGCAACTGATTGGCAGTCTTCCCTCTCATCATTTTGATCCAAGTCACAGCACCAAACTATAATATTACACTCTGCTTGCTTGCATGCAAATAAAATTATGTTGCATCTTCTGTATTTGGTGGGAGTATGAGTAGAATTTTTTCTGCATGATACCTATTCCTTTTCAAGAACTTTGTCAACTTGATGTTCCCAGCTATTTTTGCTGCTGAATATACATGTCCCAGGATGAAGTTGAAAGATCCAATCTGAGTTGGTCACTAGGACCAGAGGTTTTGTCTTCCAAGCTTTCAGACTTGTGCTGAATCCCATCTTCAGGGAACTTCTCTCTAGCAGAGTGTATGTAAGTCTCTGTGTGGTATTTATAGTATCTATTGTAAGTGGCCTTTTAGATGTTCAGCATTCCAAAGTGTCTAAGCATTTCTGAATCCAGCTGTGTGGAACAGGATCAAAGGCTTTCTTATAATCAATCTGTCAACCTGTGAAGCATTCCTGACCTGCTCTAGAGTTGCCATAGGTTTAGGTTTAGGTTTAGGTTTATTGACATTTGTATGCCGCCCACTCCCTAGGGACTCTGGGCGGCTTACATACAAGACAAAGGACATATATAAAAATTAAATTAAAAATACAATTTTTAAAATTACACATCATGCATACTGCTTAGAGTGGGGCTGGATACTAATCAACAGCCCCAGGTCTACTGGAACAGCCAGATCTTAGTAGCTTTATGGAAGGCCGGAAGAGGAGTAAGGGTCCGGATCTCTACAGGGAGATCGTTCCATAGGGCCGGGGCGGCAACAGAGAAGGTCCTCCCCCGGGGAGCCGCCAACCGATATTGACCGGCTGATGGCACCTGGAGGAGGCCCAATCTGTGTGATTTTATCGGTCTTTGGAAGGTAAATGGCAGGAGGCGGTCTCTCAGGTAGCCAGGTCCTAAACCATGCAGGGCTAGAAAAGTAACGACTAGCACCTTGAAGCGTGTCTGGAGACCAATGGGGAGCCAGTGCAGCTCGTGGAGGATAGGTGTAACGTGGGTGTATCTAGGTACACCCATTATCGCTCGCGCGGCTGCATTCTGGACCAACTGCAGTCTTTGAACACTCTTCAGGAGCAGCCCCATGTAGAGCGCGTTACAGTAATCCAGTCTTGAGGTGACGAGGGCATGAGTCACCATCTGAAGGGCCTCCCGGTCCAGATAGGGTCGCAACTGGTGCACCAGGTGAACCTGGGCAAAGGCCCTCCTGGCCACAGCTGACAGATGATATTCTAATGTCAGCTGCGGATCCAGGAGGACCCCCAAATTGCAGACCCTCTCTGAGCGGCATATAATTTTACCCCCCAGGCTAAGAGATGGAATGTCTGGACCATCCTTGGGAGGGAGCATCAATAGCCACTCAGTCTTGTCGGGATTGAGTGCAAGCTTGTTCGCTCCCATCCAGACTCTGACAGCCTCCAGGCACTGGCACATCACTTCTACTGCTTCGCTGAGTTGGCACGGGGCGGACAGATACAGTTGAGTATTGTCCGCGTATTGGTGATATTTAATCCCATGCCGGCGTATGATCTCACCCAGCGGCTTCATGTAGATGTTAAATAGGAGGGGGGACAGGACCGAGCCCTGTGGCACCCCATAATTGAGGGGCCTGGGGGTCGATCTCTGCCCTCCAACCAACAATGACTGCGACCTGTCCGAGAGGTAGGAGGAGAACCACCGTAGGACGGTGCCTCCCACTCCCACCTCTCGCAACCGTCACAGAAGGATACCATGGTCGATGGTATCGAAGGCCGCTGAGAGGTCAAGAAGCACTAGGATAGAGGAATGACCTCTATCCCTGGCTCGCCAGAGATCATCGATCAGGGCGACCAAAGCAGTTTCTATGCCATAACCAGGCCTGAAACCCGACTGAAAGGGATCCATTTAATCTGTTTCATCCAAGGTCCGTCGGAGTTGAAAGGCCACCACCTTCTCAACAATCTTCCCTACGAAAGGGAGGTTGAAGACTGGACGATAGTTGTTCAAAATGGCTGGGTCCAGGAAAGGTTTCTTCAGGAGGGGTCTCACCACCGCATCCTTTAGGGGGTGCGGGAAGGATCCCTCCTGAAGAGAAGTGTTAACAATCCTCTGGAGCCAGCTATGTGTCAACTCCCTGCTGGCTGAGACCAGCGAGGAGGGGCACAGGTCCAGTATACAGGTGGAGGCACTCACCGCTCCCCTGGCCTTGTCCACTTCCTCAGGAGCGACAAGTTGAAACTCGCTCCATAAAATCCAATCAAGACCTTCCCCCGGTGCCTTGGCTGGTACCGTCCAAGTGGAGTCCAGGTCCGACCGAATCTGAGCAATTTTATCCTACAGAAACTGAACAAATTCCTCAGCTCTGCCCTGTAAAGGGTCGTCCGCATCCCTCCCTTTCACGAGGGAGTGGGCTATTCTAAACAGGGCGGCTGGGCACGATTCTGCAGATGCAATAAGAGTGGAAAAATGCACACATTTTGCCGCCCATATCGCCACTAGATAAGTCCTAATAAAGGCTCTTAATTGTGTTCGGTCAGATTCAGAATTACTGGCCCTCCAGCATTGCTCTAGGCATCTCTTTTGGCACTTCATCTCCCAGAGTTCCTCGGTGAACCAAGAGCCCTCCTGGATCCACTGCTGCGGAGAGGCCGTAAAGGCGCAATCCAGTTTAGAGCCTCTGCCGCCGCTATATTCCAAGCAGCGACCAAGGACTCTGCCGGACTGTGGACGAGAGAGTCAGGTATCTCACCAAGGGCTGTCTGAAATCCCATAGGGTCCATCAGGTGCCTGGGGCGGAACCACCTAGTCGGTTCTCCCTCCCTACAGTGCGGGATTGGTTTCCGAAAGTCAAGCCTCAGTAGGAAGTGATCAGACCAAGGGCAAGGTCTTAATGCCCTTCAAATCTAGATCACGTCTCCACTGCTCTGAGAGAAATATGAGGTCAAGCGTGTGACCTGCTGTATGAGTCGGACCCCGAATTACCTGGGTCAAGTCCATGGCTGTCATGGAAGCCATGAACTCCTGTGCCCCATCAGAGCGTTCGCTGAGTGAAGGCAGATTGAAATCCCCCAGCACTATAAGCCTGGGGAACTCAATCGCCAGCTCGGCTACTGACTTGAGGAGCACAGGGAGGGCTGTTGTAACGCTGTTGGGAGGTAGGTACGTTAGCACAAGCCCACTTGACCCCCATGTTCAACTTCACCAATAGGGACTCACACCCAACAAGCTCCGGAGCAGGGATCCTACGAGGAACTAATGATCTTCGGATGATGGCTGCCACTCCCCCACCCCTTTCTCTGGTGTCGTGGCTGATGGAGCACCTGAAACCCTTCTGGGCACATTTCAGTGAGGGGGACTCCTCCCTCCTGGCCCAGCCAGGTTTCAGTAATACATGCCAGGTCTGCCCCCTCGTCTAATATTAGGTCCCGGATGAGGGGAGCTTTGTGAACCACAGACCTGGCATTTAGCAACAGCAGCCTGAGACCAGGGCCCTGACAACTCTCGCCATCTCGTCCTGGAGTGGAGCTAACAGGGCCGGAAGGAGGGATCGCTGTGACGTAGCAAACCCTCCTTCCCCGGTAATGGCTAGCCCTGAAGCTATCGTACCTGCCCCTCCCAGTCATGACCATAATGCTCTGGCCCACCCCCGTGCCCGCAGACCTCCCTCTATCTTGCAAGGCCCCCGTTCTTCTCGCAGGCCATTCAAACTAGACACTCCGGGTTGAGAGGTAGAGCCGGGCCCCCATCCACTTCTGCTTCTGCACTCAGTGGAGGGGGCTCCGGGCCGCACTCTCAATCCCCTCATGCGCACCAGACAGGCATTCACCACATACATACCCCACTATGGATTAAAAGTACAACAATATAATAAAAAATAGGGATTACACTAATTTAAAAGAAGGTGGGATCATTCACTCACAGACATACACATACATACCACATACGAAAGAGAAGGGTTGCACAGGTATTAAAAAAGATGTTGGTATTGTGCAAGTGAGTCCGTACATAAGTTCGTAAGTTCATGGGTCGGAAACACAACAGTCAAGTCGAAGCCAATGAGATACAAAGGGAGTAGAGTGTCTTCTTTCCCCAATAGCATGGTAGAAGGAAAGTAAGAGTCCAGGTGGCTAAGATAGGGTTCCTGAGATAGTGGAGGGCGGTGATGGTCATGGCCCGGGAACAAAGTTGCAAAGCTGGGAGTCCAAGGGTCCAAGTCCATAAGCATGAACAGGGGGAGCCAGCTAGCATAGATGGTAAAGAGAGAAGGCCCTCCCCAGACACAGAAAAGGACAGGGAGGGGAGGTCACACCGCAGAGAAAAGTCCGGTCAAATGGGGGGGGGGCGCCCGAAGGGGCAGCAGCAATAACAAGCAAAGACAGCTGCCCACCTCTGTCCAGAGCCACACAAACCACTAACCCCCTTCCTTAAAGGCAAAGGACCAGCTGGTCTAACTCCGCAGGTTCCAAAAACTCTCCCAAACGCAATAGGATGAGATAGAGGCCGTTGCAGATTGAAAAGCACTGCAGGGGGGGGGGAAGGCTTGGGAGGGCCGTAGCAGTGGCCGCAAGCCAGCCGCTCAATCTCCTTCAGTGCCATCCGGGCCAACCACCCCCTTGCTAGGCCAATGTTGTCAATACAGTCCAGAGGTTCTCTCACGTTCCCCAAAACCGCAGGTTCTCTCAGGCCTCCTAAGTCCCCAAGGTCTCCAAAATAAAGGCAGAAAACGCCGCCACTAAGAAAGGTCGCCAGGAGCAGCACCGTCAGCGCGACGCCGCCATCTTCGCCACCAGGTCGAAAGAGGTCTCCAAGGCGGCCATAGGTTAGGGGATGGAGAGTCGAGTCTCGCAGCTGCCTTGTGGAACTTGTAGTTTAGACAAAACAAAGCATATTCCAGCTGGCAACATCAAAGTAATCTCCATGCACACCCACAGTGGCCAGAAGGAGGGACTTCTACAACCTGCAAAATTGCTTTGTTGGGGAATATGACTGGTGATGGCACACCTTGGGGGGAGGGGGAAACAGGATCAGAGCCAAGGTGCAAATTAAGTGAGGTCAGAGTTGTCTTCACTTGGTCTGTGTCAACATGAAGTTCCTAATAAATAACTGGATTTCTTTTGAAGCTTGGCTTGAGGCTTATGATTTAATTATGGCATCAGTCAGAACTTTGAGGTGAAATTCAATTTTTTCCCTACCAGCTCTGTGGTCATGACTTGGTGATCATGGCTGGTCATCATGTGACTGGGTGGTTGGGCATGGCCACGTCATGTTACTTTTTGCCCTTGTTGTTGTTACCCAATGGACAATGTTCCTCCAGGCCTTCCTGTCTTACCCCGGAGTCCATTTAATCTCATGCCAACTGCTTCAGTGACTCCATCCAGCCATCTCATTCTCTGTCATCCCTTGCAACAAACAGGAACCTCACACAATGGCAGAGTCTCAAAAACCAAGCATTACACTTTACACACAAAATCACACAAAGCTGCACTACTTGTCTCACACAATGTGAAAGCAGCTGGACTTCATGTAAAGCCCTGCAGTCAGGATTTGGGGGGTTTCCAAACTGCGCAGAATCTTAGCTAGAGGTTCTCCCGAACCCCTACAAACCCCCAGCAGCCCACTCCTGCTCTTAATCAACTTTTAGTTGCTTGTTATTAGCAGCTCAAGCATCCATAAGGTATACAAGGAAGATATAAAAGTAAACCAATACAGGGGTTTTATTTGATTTTAGGTTTTACCTCTGGATATTGAATATAGAATAACAGAGTTGGAAGGGACTTTGGAGGTCTTTTAGTCCAACCCCTTGCTTAGTCAGAAAACCCTACACCATTTGAGACAAATGGTTATCCAACCTCTTCTTAAAAACTTGCAGTGTTGGAACATTCATAATTTCTGGAGGCAAGTTGCTCCATTGATTAATTGTTCTAATTTTCAGGAAAATTTTCATTAGTTCTAAGTAGCTTCTCTCCTTGATTAGGTCCCACCATTACTTCTTGGTCCTTCCTTCAGGTGCTTTGGAGAATAGCTTGATGCCCTCTTCTTTGTGGCAGCCCCTGAGATATTGGAAGACTAGTATCATGTCACGCCAAGTCCTTCTTTTCATCAGACTAGACATACCCAGTTCCAGCAAACTTTCCTTATATGTTTTAGCCTCCAGACCCTTAATCATCTTTGTTGCCTATTCCAATGTCTCCTTTAGTAGTTGAAGAAACTCCACGATGAAGTATCTGAAGTGTTTGAGGTTTTTTTAGTAGACCTTTATTACACTTTTAGTAGATTAAATGTAGGCAGATATTTAGATTTGTGTGTGTGTGTGATTTCAGTAGAGGTAATATCAGATCTGGCAATGCCTGTCATTACTAAGGCAATTGATGTCTTTATGACTGGCACAAAGACACAACATTGATGTAGCAATTACTTAAATATTTTCTGTGCTGTTGCAGTTGTGAAAAGTGAGGATTCTGATTTGGCAGCTCAGTTAACATGGGGTATATTTACACCCTATATAACACTGTTGTTGCTATTCCTAATTAATTAATCCTGCTTTGAGAGGGCTGGAAAGAACTGTGAAGTAGTATAGAAGTCTGTAGTATTGCTATTGCTATTAACTATTCTTGTTGACTCAACTAGTTTCCAAACAAATACTAAAAAAATATGAAGCTATAAAAGCAGAATGCTTTTGTTTTTCTACATCATAAAGAAAATGCTTTTCAATTCTTCCCTTTCCCATCCCTTGTTAACAAAATAACAGCACACACTCCTGGTCCTGTCTACTTTGAACCTTTCTCACATGCCATCAAAATGTACTCTTCTTACTGTGCTGTTTTCTGTCGAAGTCGATGCAATCCAAACACAATGATTCTTGGAACAAGACATTAGGAAGTGTTCTCTTAAGTTACACTGTATATGGCAGAATGACTAGAACTGATTAGAAAAAGTTTCTGTCACATTATTATTTCTCTGTGATCCAGTTCAGCAATTTGTTCTGACAATTAATTTCAACAATTAGTCTCAGCAATCCGTTTAAAAAGCACATTTTGAGCAGTTAGCTTCAGCATTTGTTTTAGATCCACCTAAATCATGGGTCAGCAACCTGCAGCTCTGGAGAATAAATAATCTGCCTTTACCCTTTACCTGAGTAAATCCAGCTTTTTGGCTCTATGAAAATGCCCGAAAATCCTGGAAGGCCAGTTTGCCATCTGACGCATGGGTTGTATTGGTATTAGTCTTGCCCACAAGGCCATTACTTTGTACATAGAGGAGATTATCAAGCCAGCCACTTTGCTTTAGTTTAGTGGAATTTAGTAGAAGATGGATAACTTGTTCCTGCTCTAAGTATTAGTGTGAACATAAAAGCAAGAGATGCCTTTTGCATTTCAGAAGGAGGGACAGACTGAGAAATTAAAGTGAAGTAAAAGACAAGGCTAACGAGTCTACAGAGTGTGAAATAGAAAAGCTACAGAGTAAGAAAGGAGAAAAAAATATTAATGGGGGAAGAGACAATCTTTTGGTGCATGTGACAATTTGGAAAGTTGAAAACATTTAAAGGGAAAACTTGCAAAGTCCTGCAAGGTGGCGCAGTGGTTAAATGCAGCACTGCAGGCTACTTCAGCTAACTGCAGTTCTGCAGTTCGGCTGTTCAAATCTCACCGGCTCAGGGTTGACTCAGCCTTCCATTCTTCCGAGGTGGGTAAAATGAGGACCCGGATTGTTGGGGGCAATATACTGACTCTGTAAACCGCTTAGAGAGGGCTGAAAGCCCTATGAAGCGGTATATAAGTCTAACTGCTATTGCTATTGCTATTGACAATCTCCCCTACGTACAAAATAATGGCCTTGTGTGCAAGACTAATACCAATACAACCCATGCATCAGATGGCAAAACTGGCCTTCCAGGATTTCTAGGCATTTTCATAGAGTTCAAAAGAAGGATTTCCTCAATGAAAGTGGCCAGGCCAATTACTTATTTATTTTTACTTCTTCCATTCAGAAGCTCATTCTCATTTTTTCCCCCAACAGTCTTGGCAGGAATCTTGAGATGAGAGGGACTGTCTCAAAATCATTCAGTGGTTATATATTTACTATATAATCTATATAGTCACTTCCTGGGTGGGAGGGTTCCGGCAGTCACTGCTGCTGCTTTGCTCATGGTCATGTCACGTGCACACATTTGATGCGCACTGCACATGCATGTGTAGTATAATAAAAATTGTTCAGTGCATTTGCAGAAGCCAAAACCAAGATGGCAGCACATATGGTGCTGCCCGGAGAACAAGTTCAGGGGCGTGGCAGGCCTGGGGCACTGCCAGTTCCAGCATTCCAGGCCACCAAACCACTACTGGCTTGGCCGAACTGATCCAAACCAGTAGGAACACACCACTGGTCACGTCTTAGGTTCAAAGCCAACTGGGTTTGTCCCACTATCTCAGCTCTAGGCAGAAGGAGGCAGTGATAAACCATTTGTAAAATCTTACCAAGAAAACTGCAAGATCAAATCCAGGCAATTCCCTGGAATCAAGGCTGATGCAAAGAGTACAAAATAAAAGAATGAAAAAGCATGATTTCATGAGGGTGGTATTGCAGATAGTTTATGATTGATTTCTAGGATGCTACAATTTCTGAAGGCTTTTCTGTTTCAAGAAGGAGACTGGTTTCCATGGATCTCTCTGTCAGCATTGCTCTTCTCTTGATTATCTCCTGCTGCCTGTGGAATACCGAATCTCGAATGTATTCTTCCATGTTTAGTGTGCCAAATGGGAGTTCCTGGGGTGAATGCGGACCGATTTCATTTTGTACTTCTGGCTATGCTAACGCCTTTGCCCTGAAGGTAGAAGTTTACTTTTCTGAAGCTCCTTCACTTCTAAATTTTCTCTTGAAACTGCTTATCTTTCAAGTAAGGCAATCAAGAAGTCATTGTGTTGAGGCTTTACACTTTTGATTCTACAACGAAAGAAATGTATTGAGTTTGGATGGAATATTGTGTGGCAGATCCAATCTTGATCCAATTCATTTTCCATTATTTATGGGTAAATGTTGGAATTCCTGAGAATTGAAATCTGAAGGACAGCAAGGGGAGAAAGGCTGATCTAGAACTTTACCAAGGTCATATTTTCTTAGGTGGAAAAAGACAAATGGACACTTGACAAGACAGGTCTGAATGGCATCCGCTTGTACTGCGATGATGGCGTAGTAATTGAGTCTAGAGTTGGACCGTGAGTAACTGATTTTCTTACCATATTTCATTTCCTTGTCATGAAGATTGGGAGAGGAGATGACCTTTCTGAATGAGCTGCTGTGCTGAGACATGGATGAGATATTTTGTATTCCTGAGTTGTGCAGTGGTGTAACTAATAGTTTGTGGGCCATAGTAAGTGTATCTCATTTGGTCCCTTTGGCTCTTCTTTCCTAGCATGCATTTATTCCAACAAGACCCCTTGTGGATTTGAGTTTCCTACATACTTCTCCCATTGTACAGTTCATGAATCTTCCTTATAACTAGAAGGCTTCCAAGGTCCCTTCCAACTCTGATATTCTATATTCAATACTTAAAACTTTAATAAACTTGAAAAGCCCCTGCATTGGTTGCATTTAATAGAACAAAATTAGTTAGAGGTTTTCTTGATACTTCTGGTACTTTTGGGTGGTTTCCTAAGGACACTGGAGGTTCTTGGGTGTCTCAGGACATTGTATGTTCGCCTGGTGACTTTCCACACCTTAAGAAGTTTGTAGGGATAATGGACACCTCTGCATGTACACACCTTCTATGCTTTCTGCAGATTCCTGGCCGACAGTAACTGTGCATCATTTGCAATACCTTTTACCTCTTTATCAGATTATTTAATTACGATAGGTTCATTGCAAATGAAGGTCTCGGCAGTCAAAATGCCTCAAATCAGGGTTAGGGCAGCATTGGACATTTGAGATGTTGATTCAACTTTCTTTATTGCACAATCCTCTCTCCCCAAATAAAACATGGGGAAGGGCCACATGGCAGCCAGAGGAAGAACTCTGTTTTCCTGTGGAATACCATGTGTAAAGTAACAAGGGAAGCTGAGCTAGAACTCAGACTTCCAATAAGAAAATAAGGCATTGAATTTCCACAGGGGACTTGCTAGCCTGACTCACTACTTCACTAGTGGGTAATTCATTCATTCAAGGGTAATAGAAGGAAAAGGGGAAATGCTGCTTCGAATAGTGTAAGACATTTGCGGTATGAGAAGCCTCTGCTATAATGGTCTACTTAAGTGACCATGGGTAAAGTGGTCAATAGAGGGGGCATGCAGAAGTGAACTAACTTCCCTGTCATTGTATTTCTACTCTCTTATACTTATTCTCCTTTTTGTTTGACAAAAACAAACAAACAAATGAACAAATAAACAAAAATGGGATAAATAATTATCCAATTTTTATGCCAGCTGCCAAAAGACCCCTTTCCTCCATTGTTTTCTACAATAGCACCACAGAATTAGGCTGACTATCAAATTTTGACCCAGAATTGTGTAATGATAGCAAAAACTAGACTTTAACTTGATTCCTAGCCCAAGATTTTAGCCATTGTGCCTGAATCTCTTGGATTGATGACAAGTGTTTAATTTAGACACTAAAAGATGGTTATCTATCTTTTCTGGCAGGTGGGGAACCTGGACCAGAAAACTATTCTGCAAAGCAGGCTTCCTGGTTTCTTTTTCTCTGAGAGTGGAACCGCGTCAAGGAATTCTTGATGATACAGCAGTTAACAACATCCAGTTCAAGTGCAGTGTTGGTGGTGGCCTGACATTTTGGCACTAAGTTGGGTGAATAGGGCACATGGAATAGGGCACAGTGCTGCCCGTCAAATGGTATATGTGGGATAAGAACAAGGGTGGAGGATGCAGAGGGATTCACACGTGATGACACAGCACTCAATGATGTGGCCTTTTACTGCTGTTAATGGTTGATACATGTTTCCTCACCTATAAATATACTTTCGCTATGCATTTTCAAAGAATGAAGACTGCTAACTTGAGAATAAAGGGTGTGTTTCAGTGGTGGGTTCCAGGCGTACAACCCAGTACAGCTGTACCGGTAGTAGCCAGAAGCATCAGCCACCGTACTAGTACAGTGGCTTATTTGGCACACCAACCCACCCGCGTTCCATAGCTGTTTTTGAAGCAACTGGGCCAATTGCACACAGATTGGTTTCCAGTTTCAATTCAATTCAGAGAGCAGGCTAGATTAGTTCTCTTGCACAGACTCAGAGCTACATAGGTAAGCCATGCCCAGGCTCCAAGCCATCTGGCATGGCTCTCAGTCACCAAATAGTTCCCATTGGCTGACGCAGCATGCGGTGCCTGCGTGATATCTGCCGAGCAGCTGGGTGTCGTAGGGCGGTGGCGTGTGCATGTGTGCACAGCATGTGTGCCTGACTAGGACATCCGGCCCCATGCTCAGCGTACCAGTTGCAACGGGGTTTGGAACCCACCACTGGTATGTTTGTGCATAATGTGGTAATACAAGGTAACTGTTCCCTCTGATGTTACCTCTTCAAACAATCTGGGAAGGTATAACAAAGGAAGCAGCAGAAACCTCAAGCACTCAAGTGATTGACTGTTTTCCCTCTTGTCATTTTGATCCAAGTCACAGCAACAAACTATAATAACGTATTACTGCTTGCTTGCTTACTTGCATGCAAATAAAATTATGTTGCATCTTCAATTTTCTTTCTTTCAATAAACTTGAAAAAAAGAGAGAAGGATTTATATTCTTTGTAGTCATCTGGTTGTTAGTCTTCTGAATGTCCAGTTGCTTTTTGAAAACACCTTTGAGACAGTCGTGACCTGGATGACAGAGAATCTCCATAAACATCCAGTAGTATTTTAGTATCAGGACCTTTGCTGCATTTTGTTACTTTTCTACCAAACTGACTCAATTCTTCATTAGATAAACTAAAACCCCATTTTTGTTCTATGATAGGATGCATTTCTAGCTAGGATCAGTTCTTGGGTGGCAATGATAGTGTAGCTGAATATTCATCATTTAAAGTGTTGACAGCATCTTATCTTCCATTTGGGTTTTGAAATTATCAAGGTAGTGAGAAAGGGGTGCCATCCTCAAATGTTCAACAGGAAAATATATCACAAAGCATGTCAGAGTTTGTTGCAGAAATCACATCCAGATTCTTCCAACATGGTAGAGGGGATAGATTGGTTTCCAGTTTCAATTCAATTCAGATAGCAGATAGATGATTAGTTCTCTTGCACAGACTCAGAGCTACACAGATAAGCCATGGCCAGGCTCCAAGCCATCTGGTATGGCTCTCAGTCACCGAAGAGTTCCCATTGGCTGACCCAGGTCCCATGCCTATACATTGGCTGACCTTGTTACCAATCCTATTTCAGCCAGTCCCCAATGGCTCACCTGTTGCTATGTCCTATTCCAGCTCATGAATAGCATTACCCTAAAGATATAAAAAGAATGGAAGACAACTGGTCACTCCAATATTTTTGAAAAAAATCTTGACCAACACACAGCACCTTTTTAATATTGGGTTTGTATTTTTTAAAAAAACATAGTTTGATAAAACTTGACATTTGAGTCTGGAGAACAAAAAGATAATGCAGAGAGAATGGTTGAGGTGCTGTCCATACTGGGTTTAGGAGCTAAGGTATGTACTTCAATGATTGAAGTTTAGTGTACAGTAAAAAAAGTGCAGAAAGAGAAACTGCTTGAGGAAAATCCAAGAGAATTGGTTTGCACTTTAATTACTCTTGTTTAAGAAGCAGAATTTCCTTTGCTTTTCTGCATCATAAAAAATAACATTTTTCAATTCTTTCCTGTCCCATCCCTTGTTAATAAAATAACAGCACACACTCCTGGCCCCACCTTCTTCTGCACCCTCCCCACTAGCCATCAAAATGTTTTGATGATTGTCTACTCTTCATAGCTAATACAATTCCTAGGCTGTTTTTTTTTGCAGAAGTTGATACAATCCAAAGAATTCAATGATTGTTGGAACAAGACATCGGGACGTGTTCTTTTCAGACCATAAGCTACACTAAATATGGCAGATTGACTTACCATGATAAAAATAAGTTTTCATGAGATTATTACTTTCACTATGAGATAGTTGAGCAATTTGTTCTGACAGTTAATTTTTAGAAATCATTTCAGCAATTAGTTTCAGCAATTTGTTTAAAAAACAGTTTGAGCGGTTAGCTTTAGTATTTGCTTTACATCTGCCTAGATCATCTATTTAAAACCAAAAGACAGTAAATCTAGAATTAATAGAATTTCTTGGTTAACTCTTTCAGAGGAAAAGACCTGTATAGACACCATACTTCTTGAGCAAGATATGCAAATTGTTGAACTAAATGGCTACGGTGGCAACATTAGCAATAGTAATAGCACTTTTACTTAACTTAACTTTACTTTATTGTCATTACACCTCATACAATGAAATTAAATGCCATCTTCAGTGTACATTATAACTATAAAAATGAAACACAAACACACAATCCTTCACATTCTATACAATTGAATTGAAAACCCAATATTGCATTAATATTGCACTATACAGTAGAATTCAATATAGCTACTGCTCTGGGATAGAAGCTGTTTTTCAGCCTATTTGTCCTTGTTTTTATTATCCTGTACTGCCTGCCAGATGGTAATAGTTCAAAAAAGTGTGCCCAGGATGAGTGATGACACCACTTTATATTATAAACTAATAAAAAAGTGGTTCTTGGAATCATTATGCATAATGTGATTAGAATGACATATAATTAGGTAATTTTGTCTTCCCTCAATACCACACAGATCACTGTACATTTTACTGCATTTAGTAAAAATAAGGAAATATATTCTTCCTAATGACTGGATTCATACATGGAGGCAACCCATAATAGGGTTTATTTGAGTTAGTGCAATGAGAACTTCTGCTGTGTTGTGCAACCTATGGCTTATTGCAGTAATAAGCAACTCATGCTCCCCCATCATCTGTGACATTCCCAAGTCTCTTCTGATTCTAATTAATAAAAATTAGCACTTTGATTTCCTGTCATTTCAAGAGTGTAAATATATAAGATCTCCTTATGCACAATTTAGTGCAGGAGTGTCAAACTCAATTTCATTGAGGACTGCATCAGGATTGTGTTTGACCTGGGGACCAAGGTGGGTGTGGCCAGCTTGACATCACTTGTGTTGGAGGTGCCTGTGGTTGCTGAAGCACTCTGCCAACAAAAATGGGCTCTGAGCTCCGTTTTTGGTATCTGAACCTCCTAAGCTCAGTTTTTGCTGGTAGAGGCACCAGTCCTTGATTATTTCCAGAGTGGCTCTGTGGGCCAGATCTAAGCACCCTATGGGCCACTCCCGGGCCTTGAGTTTGACACCCATGATTTAGTGAGTAAAACTTATACTCAGGTTTTCACAATACACCAAACAATAAACATCTATAATAGACAACACTTAAGAATTAAAGAAGCGGAAATACACCAATAAGAGGAAGAGTGGGAAACAGAAGAGAGAAGAAAGATGGAAAGAGAGGGATAGGAGAGAGGGTAAGGGGGGGAAGATGAGGAGGATAAGGAGGAATGGAATGTAGAGAGAGGAGAAGGAGAAAGGAAGGGGAAGTAGAGTAGGAAAGGATGATGGAGGGAAAAAGGAGGTAGGAGAGAGGTAGAATAAAGAGGTGTATGGAGAGCAGAAGAGCTAATAATGGGTATTTATCTTTCTGGGCATTGATGACAAGAGGAACTGATGTAATTACTACTTAATACAATAAGATATTGGCTATGTAATAGTATACATGTGATTGTATGTTATGAAAATGGAAAATAAAAAAGTATATTTCTAAAAAAAAAGAATTAAAATAAATAAATAAAGGCCTCAATCCTACTCACTTTGCATCATCATCACCACCACTGCCACTGTCATCACAACCACACTTAATATGGGACTCTCTCCTCCCCTGCCAGATGTTAAATGTGGTTCACAGCTACTAAAAGATCACCCACATGTTGTTTGTATAGTTCAGCATCTTTAATAAATGTAATTAATTTAAAGTATAATTAAACCAAGCACCATCCAAGCATTCAGTGCACTAAAGCAAAATGTAAATAAATTAGATTTTGTTTTCAGTTAGCAACCACAATTATTTTTTAAAATTTCCTGACTCCATCCAGTGAAGGCAACAGACGCAGAGGTGGGTTGCTGCCGGTTCGACCCGGTTCAGCCGAACTGGTAGTGGCGGTGGCAGGAGGCTTTGCCCACCCGCCTGGATGCTTACGCGTATGCGCAGAAGTGTTGCTTGAGTGTGCGAGCATGCGCAAGCATGCGCAAGCACAAACAAACCAGTAGTAAACCAGTTAGCAACCCACCACTGAACAGAAGGTGCTCAGGTTCCATGACCCTGCCCCTTTTTCTTGTCCTGCCTACACATAAGTCTCCATTTCCTATTCTGGCTGGTAAGACAATTAACTGCAGGAAGACAGTAAGTGGAACTGTAGGAGGTTGCAGAGAGCAGAGAAAGGAGACCAGGGGTGGTGATTGAGTTCTGACTGAGGCTTCCCAAGAGCATGAAGCAAACTCCTTGTCCCGACAAAAAACCCTGTTATTAATTTACTGTGAATTCTTCTCATTCACATACAGCAAAGTCTTTCAAGGGAGGATTTACAGTCACAGACCTCATCTGGCTTGGAGAGCTGACAGGCCGATATCTGCAAAACTTGGCAAGGAGTCTCAGAGAGTCACGAACCAATTAAACAAAATGATTGTCTCCTGCAAACTCCACTCCCCTTTTGCTCCTCTTTTATTTCCTCTGGGAGGGGCCATTCATCGTCCACCTGTGCCCTTATTCCCAAGTTGATGAGTTGCCAGATAAAGCTGTTCCCTTCATCTGGCAACTCTCTGCATGCATACACCAGGAACAGACTCCAGTTGTTCGTCTGCCTCACTAATGTCTGACTGAAGGCAGCTGATAGCTGGCATATGGCTCTGTCCCACTCTCTGCCTCCAACACAGAGCCCTCATCAGAGCCTTCCCCAGACTCCAGGACTGGCCCAGGTTCTTCTCCAACCTCATCACTATCCGAATCTGCTGCCAGCTCCACCGACCACTTGCAGGGCACAACACCTCCCAGTGTATAAAGTGATGGCTATGTGGGCAGGACTAATCTCAAAACAACTCATGCTTCAGATGTCAAACTGGCCTTCTGAAATTCCTAGGCATTTCCATAGGATCCAAAGGTAGTTTAAGCTCGGGGTTTGCAGGTGATCTTTTGAAAAAAGTCAGAAGGTAACATTCAGAGTATGGTCTCCAGATTCATTTTTATCTAAAGGTATCATGTCATTTAGCCCTGGATTATAGGTACAGAAGGGAGACAATGAGCCAGAGCCTGAGAACAAAACTCTGATAAAGGGATAGGGATCAAATATAATGTACTGGGGAAAAAAAACAGGTTTAAGAAGGGAATTAAAGAAAAGTAAGGAATGGAAGGAGAATTTGGCAATTTCAAACTGGTAAACTTCAACTTGCAGAATTCCACCATCTGAACAAGTCTGGGAGTTGAACTCAACATAGTTTAAAGGTTGACAAACACTGAACCAGCATGTGACATTCTCAGTGAGAACCGAGAAATCCATCAATTTCTGCTATAAACCTTATCTTTATTAAAAGTTCTTAAATATTGACTGGTTAATATTGATATTAATATACACACTGACCATTGGTTACTTTCCCCCAAGGGGACAATTTCTCCCAATTACTTGGAAAGTAGCAAGCAATCAAGAATGAGGAACCGATGATAGGAAAATCAAGCTTGGGGACATTTTGTGTATCCCCTCATATGATTCACATTTGATACCTGCATGTGGCTGTAAAAACACAGGTAGAGGGTTGCATTTCTCTAAAAAAAAAACCTTATCACAATCCAGTCTGAAACTTCTTCAATAAGCTTCAGATAAACAATTTTGAATTAAATCATCACAATGACTCTCATAGCAGGAGGTGGGATAACATAATGGATGGAATAATGGATGGAAAATGATCAAGGAGAGATTCAACCTAGAAATAAGGAGAAATTTTCTGACAGTGAGAATAATCAACCAATGGAACAGAAGTTGCCTTTGGAAGTTGCGGTAGCTTCATCACTGGAGGCTTTTTAAGAAGAGACTGTAATCAATGTGATGGATAATATTTTATGAAAGGCGGTAAGTTCATTACAGTCATGGCTTTCAATGCCATTCCTCTAAGCATGATGATCTCTGAATCTAATCCATGATCTTTGAAATGTTTAACAAAGCTTAGATGATATTGTTAGAAATTAATACAGGTGTGTATGAACACACTTTACGGAAATTACATTATCAAATAAAGCATTCACATGAGGGAGGGAGAGAGAGAGAGAGGGAGAGGAAAAGGGGGGGATGGGGCCAGGAAGGAATGGGAGACAGCATAACAAAGGAAGAGTGAGGAGGCAGGAGAAGAATGGCTTACCAGCCAACCACACCACAGTGGTTGCACAGTGGTTACACAAAGAGGGAGAGAGCAAAGCAGGTGAGTGGGCAAGTCATTGCAAGTGGGGTGGGGAAATCCACTCTCCCTTTTTCTTTCCCTGTAGACTTTGCAGGGAAACCTCTCCACGCACGTTGCAACCGGTTGCAACGGAATCCGGAACCCACCACTGGTCATACCATAGGAGGCATAGTTCTAGGTTGTCCAAGCCCAAAATTTCAAGCCTGGTGGCATAACGTATTCTATTGTGAGCAGAGGAATGGAGTACTCGTCTCATGAAACACCTCTGGATTTATGTGTTAATGTCCAATATACAATGTGGATTCCAGGCAGACAAGCTGTATGCGAGAATTGGTTTGGCAAAGGTTTTATATGCCCTAGTTTGCAGTACAATGTTGCCAGAGAAAAAGCTTCGCAAAGTAGGTTAACAACTCTTAATGCCTTTTTGGCAATGCTATTACAGTGAACTCTGGGGCTTAGATCATTTGAGATGAATACTCGTATGTCCTTGACAGAGTGAGGGTTGTCTACGAGGTTGTATCTACCCAGCTTTTATTTGGTGTTCTGATTTTTGTTGACAATGTGTAAGACAGAATATTTGTTGATTGAGATTTGGAGTTGCCAATTGTTCGACCATTCAGACACATAGTCAAGATTGCTTTGTAGGGCAACAGTATTGTCAGTGATGTTGAATAGTTTTACATTCTTGGGAATGAGTGTGGAGGGAACTGGCAGTTCTGGCTTGGCAGGTGGAGCTGGTGGTTGAGGTTGTAGTTAAGTCAGGACCTGTACTTATTGTATCATTTGTTGAAGACTGATGGCAACATTCTTCATTTCACTTTCTATGTTGTCTTGGCATGTCCTGAGCATCTATTTGGCTCATCTGCTGTTGCAGCAGCTCTGGGTTCTGAAGCTATGGCTTGGGTACTGTAGAGTCCATGAAAATTTTGATGAAGAGGAATAGTTCAGATTAACGTCAATTAATGTCAAGTGCTTGGAAATCCAGGCTGGTTAAATGAATATAAAGTTTTATTGCAAGAGTAAAACATTAATAAACCTACAAGGATCTAAACTACTAATGGTCAAATTAAGAGAGCAGTAGATAAGAGTCAATGGAATTCAAGGTGGGCTGGATTTAGATTTCTTGTGGGCACAAAGAGACTTGAGACTGATGTTTGACACCTCCCTTGGACTCAGCTTGGTCATCTCTTACAGTCTTAATTATCCATTGGAATTTGTATCTGTCCTGTTTGATTGTTGTACCTGTTACAGAAGGCTGAAGGAGATGTGGATTTTGCAGACTTAGAATTGAAAGACTGGATGAGTGATGAACTGGATTCTCTTAAGAAGATTGATAGAGATGGGAGAATGGACAATTATACCCAACTGGAAAACAATTTGGAAGAAAGATGGATCAATTTTCAAAAATGGATTTATTATATCTAACCAGATATTTCTGGTAAGATAAGAGATTTGTGTTTTGGTTTACAAAGACAAGGTCTTAACAATGGATAGAGTGGAGATATTTACAGCAGAGGTTTAGGATATTGGAAGATATTGGATGAATCAGTGATAATTGTTGTAATGATTTTTGGCTAATGAAAAGTCTTTGTAAACATTTTACGTTAAATACAGTAACAGATTATTAAAAGGGGGCTTTGAAGTTTTAACTTTGTAAATAAATAGGCACCACTTCATGTGGGGGAGGTAAGAGTATTCTCTGTGCCTTGGCATATAGCCATGCTGGTCGCATGACCACATAAATGTTGCCATGGTGAGGAAAGGCAGGCACGCATACATTCAGCTAGAGTCTGATCTCAGAGTACTACAGCAGGCTTGTGAGGCATGCAGCTCATCGGAGAATGTGATTTATGACACAGATGGAGGGGAGGGAAGAAACAGGGGCAAAGTTCAGCCATAATTTAAATGAGGTCAAATCTGACTGCAATGGGGTATTGCCAAAATGGTGTTCCTAATAAATGACTGGATGTCTTTTGAAACTTGGCTCGAGGCTCATGAATTAAATAGGGCATCTTTTGGAAACCTGACATTGATACCCTCATACAGACTATACGGCATTACACTAATCTAAATATGTAATGAATAATTATAATTAGCTTTCCTGTCCATGAGAGGACATCATTGATCTAACTAAAATTAGCAATATGGACTCCTCTTACAGTGGAGGTCACCTGGGTTCCCAGTAACATGACTGTAGATGTTCCTTCCCTCACTAATTTAGCCTTGATCATTTGTACCAAAAGTATATATTTTAATTAGGAGCATCATGTCCTGTACTGGATTGTTTACTTTTGTTTTGTAGACTTTAGATCAGTGATGATGAACCTTTTCAGCACCGAGTGCCCAAACCAGAATGTGCATGCATGTGTGCACATTGGAACACAAGAAACCTGAAGACCAGCAGGCCAGTGTGTGCATGCTTGTTCTTTTGGCCATTTTCAGGTCATTTTTTTGGGCTGTTTTCAGTCCATTTTTTGACTGTTTTCAGGCTGTTTTGGGGTTTGGGTTTGGGTTAGGAAACAGCCTGAAAACAGCCCGAAAAATGGCCTGGAAAACAGCCTGGAAACAGCCTAAACCTGTTTTTGGCTGGGTTTTTTTGGCCATTTTCAGGCTGTTTTCCGTGCTCCAGCGCCCGCGAAGACCAGCTGACCAGCATACATGTGTGCACTGGAAATTAGAAGAGCAGCTGGTGTGCGTGCCCACAGAGAAGGCTCTGCGGGCCACCTCTGGCACCCGTGCCATAGGTTCGCCATCAGGGCTTTAGACCAAACTGATTCTCAATTCTTCATTAGACATGCCGATACAAAAGGCTGTATATTTACTTTATATTGTTATGTATGATTTGTCTTTCTTATGTTGTTGTATTTTTCTTTCTGCTTTTTAAAGGTAATAATGTTTAATAAAAATTATATTTTTTAAAAAAATTCTTCATTAGAGATATTAAAACCATGGTTTTGTTCTATGATAGGGCACATTTCTAACTAGCATTGATTCTTAGGCAGCAATCATAGTCTATCTGTATCTTCATTTAAAGTACCAATAGCATCTTGACTTCTCTTCCATTTCGGTTTTGATTTTATCAAGGTGAAGGATGAGATTAAATTGGCATCCTGAAATGTCAGAGTTCAACAGGGCAGCAACACTAATTGTTTATACAACTTAGTTCATAATAAATTTGCATAGCTACTTCCTGTTTCCAATTCCAGACTCAGGAAAACAAAGGGAACAGAGAAATGGCTCATTTAAAATATATCAGATTGGAAAGCAAGATATTCCAACGTTGTCATTACTTTTCTTGATGTAATTGGATTTGATAATCTTGAACCTTCAAGGACATGACCCTGGAGAGTTTGGTCTGCTTTTGTGCATTGCATAAATTTAATTTCTCCCATTATGCATTCTGTCTTAAGCCCTAGAGTAATATGTGAAGCAGCCACTGTATTTTAAAATGTTTTAAGACTTAATGAAAATTAACTTAGCCAACTTTCTTTAATTGACAAACTGAATGAAGCCATGGCTAAAGACCATCTGTGAATACTCCCAATGCTGATCCAAAGTGAGCTTTGTGACTAACAGACTGTAGGCCCTCCCATTAAAATTCTCTCATACAAGTAGTATTAAATCCCTATTCAGATTATTTTCTTACCATGGCTATAAAGTTATGTCAGGTGGAGACCACAGCCCAAGGGGAAATGTCCAATGGGGAGATATTAACCCTAACACTAGGGTGGGCTAGGGGTTCGCACAGGTTTGGGTGATCCTCTAGCTAATATTTTGTCCAGTTTGATGAACCCCCAAATGCAACCCCTGCCTGGCAATGCCCACATGTCCCCTTCCCTCCCAGGAGTCTCCATGTAGCCCATTCATCATGGCAGGTAAGTGTAGGGGTCACACGGAGGCTTGGGGAGGGTGGAAATGGGCCTGTTTCCAGCCTCCAGAGCCTTGGGGAAGCAGTTTTTGCTCTTCTAGAGGCTTGAAGAAAGCCTCCGGAGCATGGGGAGGATGAAAAATGCCCCCCTGTGGTGTAGGAAGCTGACTAGGCCATGCCCACCCTGGCCACACCCACCCAGCAATGAGGCAGTGAACCTGGTATTGCAATTTTTGAAGGCCACCCCTGACCCTAACCCTCCTCCAAGATGATCTTAGAGTAAACACATGATGTCCTTTAGCAAAATTTGAGTACAGTCAGGGAAAACAAGAAAGCATGAGAAAGAAATGTCTATCTATAATGAATATCTGTAAACTATATTGAATTCTGGTGATGCCAGAATTCTGTATCATCATCTAGCCTCCCTTGAAAGATTGACACCTCATGACTAATCTGCAAAGAGACTCTGATAGGCAGTATCTAGAATCTGGTAAATAATTATTTTGATAGCTTTTTCCCTAACATCTAGGGCAGGGGTGTCAAACTCAATTTCATTGAAGGCCACATCAGGGTTGTGTTTGACCTTGGGGGGCCGGGGTGGGCATGGCCAGTTCAGGGTCACTCATGTTGGGGGCACCTGTGGTGTTTCTGAGTTCCGTTTTCGGCTGCAATGGCCTCCTGCAATGCTCTGCCAGTGAAAACGGAGTTCAGTAGAGCCACACGCAGCCCTCCCTGTTTTCACTGGCAGAGGCACTGGGGGACGGTCCTTCACTATTTCCAGGGTGGGCCAGAACTAAGCACTTTGTGGGCTGGATCTGGCCTCCGGGCTTTGAGTTTGATACCTGGAATTCAATTTTTTTTTACTAGCTGTTCTGGTTGGCATGGCATGGCTTGGTGGGTGTGGCTTGGTGGGCAGGGCAGGGGAAGGATACTATAAAATCTCCATTCCCATCCCACTCCAAGGGAAGATAACTGCAAAATCCCCATTTCCTCCCAATCAGCTGGGACTCTGGAGGCAGAGAATAGATGGGGGCAGGGCCAGTCAGAGGTGGTATTTACCGCTTCTCTGAACTATTCAAAATTTCTGCTACCGGTTCTCCAGAAATGGTCAGAACCTGCTGAATATCACCTCTGTTTGACACCCCTGATCTAGGGTAAAGTTCAACTGGATTGGTATTTTCGTTCAAGGTATTAAAACCAATCATTGAAATATAAACCCAAATATTTCTCCTCAAATACCTAATTGGGCCATTGACTCCAATGGCAAAACACAAGGGAGAAAATAATTTTGATTGGTTTAGAAAATGATCCGAAATACTGTATATTTATGTCTGTGGAATGTCAAACGTACATTTTGAAGAGATTTTAAAGAGATTCAATCTAGTCCAATCTTTTCTATCTTATTAATGTTATTTTCCCCCCTCAACCGAAACATCCACTTGATTCCTCTTTCCCTTATATATGTTTATAGCCTTTTCAAAAACATTTCTTTTTCAATGTAAAGTCCTCATGGATAAAATATTCTGTCTCAAAAAGAACATGTTTTGGTTTCATCATAGGAAATGCTCTTCTTGGGTTACATCAAGTAATAGGGAATTGATGACTGGAGTAAAAATTCTATTGTCTACCCACCAGTTAAGTTAATGGTCTTTTTGAGCAAGATGGGGATAATGATGACATCTTGATTGACGTTGCTACACAAATGACTTGACAATAAGAACAGATTTTGCCACTGGGGTCAAGAGTCCTGAAAATGGGCTATAGCAGTGATGGCAAACCTAGGGCATGCATGCCACAGGTGGCATGTGGAGCCATCACTGAGGGCATGGGAGCTGTTGCCCCAGGTCAGCTGCAGTGCACATGTGCATGCCAGCTAACTGATTTTTGGCCTTTGAAGGGCCTTCGGAGGGCTGGGGGAGATCATTTTTGCCCTCCCCAGGCTTCAGGAGGGGAGGGCAAAATGCAGGACTACTGGGCCTATCTACAGGCCGTTTTCAGCCTCCGGAGGCTTCAGTGAGGCCTGCTAGGCCCAAAATGGGGCAGGGGGGGTGCATGCACAGGGGGCGAGGAGGGGATTGAATTATGGGTGTGGGCACGCATGTGTACGCTATCGTGCACATGTGCACGCTTTCAGCACCTGAGCTGAAAAAGGTTAGCCATCACTGGGCTATAGGATGAACTTGAAATATTCTAAAATATTTTAAAAGTTTTTTAAAAAATAATATTATTCACTGACCAGGGTCACGGTCCTGAAATACAAATGATCTGGTTATCTTGGGTGCTGGAAGATTGTGGCCCTTACTTTTTTTGTCAAATGTTAAGTATCAGTCAGTCAAAATTAGGGCAACAAACACTTCAGGACACTAGATTCAGCAATCCATCTTCATTTAAAAGACACAGGACACTCATTTGAAGACAACAAAGTCCATATTTTGGACAGAGAGGACCGCTGGTTTGAAATAGGAGTCAAAGAGGCCATCTATGTCAAAACGGAACAGCCCTCTCTCAACAGAGGGAGAGGGATACGACATTATCTATCTCCACTCTACAACACAAGTCCTTTCAACAGTTCCAAGAAGGCTCTACACATACTTTCACCACCCAGGTGAACCTGATGACACAATAAAAGTCTCCAGGTGACCTTAGTGACTTGCTAAAAGAATGAAAATATCCAGCTGTCTGCAAGGAGTATAAATCGTTCCATTCCCCACCATCCAGTCAGAGCTGAAGAATCTTGTTGAATGAGAAGTGAAATGTCTTCAAAGAAAAAAGAGAAAGTCCAGTTGCCACTTTAAAAAGCACATTTGGGATAACCATCACCTGGATGGCTGACAATCTCTGTACACATCAGTCAAAATGCCTTTTTCTTCCCCTATACATTCATGATAGATAAATGATAAGATGCTACCAATCCTTGCTGTTGCAAATGGTGACTCCAATCATGTGACATGTTTTAAGACTCTGATTGAATTGTCATAATCTATTCTTTTCCCTTTCATTTTAATTTTCTGCAGAAAAGAGCAATCAGAATGACTGGGGAGTTATAGAAGCTTCCATACAAGGAAACCCTAAATCATGCTTTTTATCTTCAGTCAAGGTAGTGGGATACAGGAGAACAAAAGAAAGGTATAATGTCACACACACAGCTGAAAAATAAGTACAGGCAAAAGCTTTTCTTCCACTTTAAAAAATAATCAATTGAAACTAAAAGCAGATTTTTATTTAAAAAAGATGTGGTTATGGCTGACAATTTAGAGATCATTTCTTTTTCTTAGTGGTAGAGGCAGATATAGGGTCTCCTGCACGGGGAGGGGGTTGGACTAGATGACCAGCAAGGGCCCTTCCAAATGTTAATCTGTTAATCATGGTATGGATAGAAAATAAATCTATTAAAAATTTGTGGGATTGTTTCACACTGCTTTGGTAACAACTCATCATCTGTAATAACAAAGATATAAGATTCAACATTTTATTAAATAAAATCCCCAAATCCCACAAGAATCAATTTCTACTATTTGCTATGGGTAAACCTTTGTTTAATACAGAACTGGCCTAGAACATTACTTCCTAAATAAACAAAAAACAAAACACAACCCTATTACATTGGATTAAAATATTTCAAAAATCGCATGGACAGGAATGGGATTTTCCAGAACATTTAGAGATATATAGAATTTTGCTTGGAAAGGGTAATGCAACAACATGTCTATGGAAGCATTGGATCATATTCTTTCATCACTGAATTTACTTACTTTCATTGCTGAGTAAGAGATCAGTCGAAATTGATTTCAGAAGATATAGATTTTTATCTGGCACCAATAGTGGAATGCAAGTTTGATTGTTTATCTACTGGGATGTGGGCATTCCAGACAGCACATAATGCTGTTCTTGATGGTTTTTGAAAGTTAGGAACTGTTCTTAAACGTAGTCGCCATTTAATAGATTCAAGTTAGCATATCTTTCATTCCACCTTTTTCATCTTCCCCCTCATGCAGCAGATACAGCCCACATTCTTATTTCATTGCTCAGTCCAATTTTCTCCTCTTTCTAGCTGTATTGAGTCCTGCGTAAGAGTAAGTAGAACTTCACTGTTTTATTATTAGCTGTCTGTTAAAAAAAACCAAGAATAAGGTAGACAGGAAGGGCAAGAATCACAATCTGGACAGAATTATACAGGCATAATCAGTTGCCCAGCTTTTTCATTCATTTTATTTTATTTTTTATCTTTAAAAAAAAAACATTAGATAACATACTGCATATAAGTATAAACATGATTTTGGATACATGAAATGGATACGAATAAAAAGAAACATTAGGATAGGGATGGTAGGCACGTTGGTGCGCTGATGCACGCCCCTTACAGGCCTCTTAGGAATGGGATGAGGTCGATAGTAGACAGTCTAAGGTTAATGTTTTGGAGGTTTGGGGAAGAAACTACAGAGTCAGGTAGTGCATTCCAGGCAGTGACCACTCTGTTGCTAAAGTCATATTCAGGAAAATTAGGGGTGAACTCCAAGGGTTAGGGTTCTTGCAGTAATTATTTGGAGAAGGAAGAAAAAGCTTCTAGTTTTTTTAAAATCACATCTAAATTAAAATTGCATATTTCCTATATCTATCAGGATTGCACCAGTGGTGGGTTGCAGACGGTACGCCCTGGTACAAGTGTACCGAAGCCTGCTTGGAGCACCAGATACCGTTCCGGTACAGTGCTCTGGAGGACCCATCTGCCTGCCTGAGCTCCTTACCTGTGCTTTAAGCCTTCGGCACTTCCGTGTACGTGCATGGTGCGTACGGCACCTGTGCGACGCTCCGCTGAGCAGCTGGAGCATCGCGGAGGCAAGTATGACACATCCGTGTGTGCCGCGCATGTCCATGTGGGTGATGCCAGGGCCATTCCAACCCTACCGGTTGGAATAGAATCTGGAACCCACCACTGGATTGCACCCAAATAAGTGGAAAAGTGAAAGAAAGGAGTTTGAAATATAACTCCACTTTTAGCCGAAAGAATAGAAAGTTTTCCAAATGCAACAAAAGTTGGCTTTCTGTATTTTGCAGTTCCTGAACTATATATTGCTGCCTAGAGAGTGCCTGAATGAATGCTGAACCCAGAAATTAAAATTGTCTACTGCTTCAGTCCTTAGGGACAGATTTAGACAGAGCTCTCAATGTCAGGACTGTTTGAAATATATTTGCCTTGTTACTCAAAATATTGATTAATAATCAAGACATTTTAGATAAGATTGCATCATTTTGCTGATTTATAATTTTGAAAAATATAATTTGGGGGCCTGAAGATGATGAGGATATTCTCTTAAAGAGATGTGGGATAAATATTTCATAATAAATACATTTTAAATGCATAGGGTTATACATCTAATTTTCATCACACAGTTTCTGTTTCACTTCTATTCTTAACATTCTAATTGTAGTAATAATAGTAATCTAGAAAAACTGAAGATTTAGATATGATGGGCAAATGAATTGTAAGTCAACTCACCAATTCACAACATTTCTGTTCTTTATGGTCAGTTCTACATTCTGAAAAGAACTTATCCCCACTTTCTAGATATTTGCATTAGTTGCATTGATCTCTAAAAAGTGCAATCTTTCAAAAAATGGAAGACCCACCCATCGCCATTGCTCCAAAGTGTTTACAAAATGTTGGAATAATTCCAATTCAGTTTGCCAGTTTCTCTAGGCGTCTTAGAAACATCATATTGTAATAAGAAAATCTTTTCAATGATCTTCTTCTTAAAAATTATCTCAATCAAAAATAGCAGCAAGTCTCTTGTGCCAATATCTGAAAACCTGGATTTTCACTAAAATAGGGAAGAGACTCAATCAAAATGACAGGAGCAGGAAAAGTGGGAAGAGGCAAGGTATTCAGATGATGTTCAAATTATATCTTTCTTTCCTAAGATTCCTGTTCTAGATCCGGAAGATTCATGGATTTCATCATTAATATTTGGGTCTTCTTAATCCTACTCTACTGGCCATGGGATTCAGAAACACGAAAATATGAAGCCATCCTTAAGGTGCCAAATGGAGAACGATGGGGTACTTGGAGCCAGATAATATTCTGTCCCAAAGGACATATTAATGGCTTCGCACTCAAGGTATTTTGCTTCTCTCACCCTATTGCTCTTCCGGTTTATGGACATGTTCCTCCAAATACAGAATGGCTTAGGATAACATCTTAACCATTGGTCTAGAAACCAGGAGATGGAGAATTCTATCTTAGGTATGAAGCTCCAGTGACCTTGAGCCAGTCCTTTTCTTTCAGCCCTAGGAAGGAGGCAATGGCAAACCACCTCCAAAACCTTGCCTGGAGGTCCAGGCAGTTGGCAGGAGTCAAAAACTTATTTAAAGACACACAAACACACCCACACACACACAAAGTAAAATAGCAATTTGCGTAAAAGCATCCCAAAATTAAGTTTCATTTATTGTTTCATTTATTCTTCAGCTCAGGAACATATTAATAGAAATGGAAAAGCAATTGAAATGGGCCAGTGTGAGTTTTGCAACAAACCAGAGCTAATTTCAGGGAAGAATGTGGCACAGTTCTCTGAAAAGTCCAGGAAGATGATTTTAATCAAGGAATTTTCTGGTAGCAATTCTTTCTTGTTCTGTTTTATTTTTATTTTTGAATGATTCTAACAACTCTACTTATAAGAATTACTTAGCATTTCTAAATAGTTTCTAAATGGTTGATGCCATTTTTCTCTCTTTCAATATAGTATGTTCCCTTAGCATATCAAGATGTGGCACCTTTTCAGGAGGATTCTGGGAAGAAAAAAATGGCAGTTCTTATTCCTCCAAAAAATAACTGAAATATTCATACAGTAGAACCTGAAATTAGAATGGCGGAAGCCATTGTCTTTGGAATAAAATTGAAATTACTTCCTTTCTGAATTCAGCTTCTTGAAGTTTCAGAAAATTCTTGCATAGAGACATATGAACAGGTTGTGGAATGTCTAGGCCAGAACACAGAAAGGTGGCATTTTCATGCATCTTTGGAGAAAAGATTATATTGTTGCAAAATAGTTGAGCTTTCTTTGCTGTAGGTACAAATTCACCTTTGTGTCACAATAATGTGTATATGATTTTTTTAAAAAATATGGTTCATTCTTGATGAAGCCTGGTTGTAGGACTACCATCAGTATCAGACATGTCTGGAATTTCCATTGACCTTTCCTTATTTTCCATCAGATGCAACCAACCCAAACAGTATGGGCTGATGACACAGGAGATCTCGAAAGTATCCGTCTTCAATGTACCGATGGGACAACAATTGAAACGAAGAGTAGAAGGTAAATTGGATTTGCTTCATTTCTTTTGTTGACTTTGTTTTTTTGAAAATCGATAGGAAGAACAGGTGGCGAGGTGGCGCAGTGGTTAGGGTGCAGTACTGCAGCCACTTCAGCTGACTGCTAGTTCTGCAGCTCGGCGGTTCAAATCTCACCGATTCAGGGTTGACTCAGCCTTCCATCCTTCCGAGGTGGGTAAAATGAGGACCCAGATTGTGAGGGCAATATGCCGACTCTGTAAACTGCTTAGAGAGGGCTGAAAGCCCTATGAAGCGGTATATAAGTCTAACTGCTATTACTATTGCTATTGCTAGGTTAAAGGGAAATCGTCTTTGCTGGTGGAAAAGCAAATGATACTAATTCCAAATCTTTCTGATTACTTTTGAGTCTACCAAAGAAATTTCTGAGGAGAAATTTCCTGACAGTTAGACAATTAATCATTGGAACAGCTTGCCCCCAGAAGTTGTGAATGCCCCAACAATGGAAGTCTTTAAGAAGATGTTGGATAGCCATTTGTCTGAAATGGTATAGGGTTTCCTGCCTAGGCAGGCGATTGGACTAGAAGACCTCCAAGGTCCCTTCCAACTCTGCTCTTGTATTGTATTGTATTTAGTTTGGGAAAAATGGTACAAATGGCTAGAGTCCCAAGGGTCTGCAGGGTTGGCCCTTTTAGGACTGGTGGACTTCAAATCCCAGAATTCCCCAGCAAGCATGGCTGGCAGGGGAATTCTGGCAGTTGGGGTCCGCCAGTCTTGGGGGAGCCAGCTTTACCGGTGCATGCCAGGAGCATCTGGTACCGTTCCGATATGGTGTTCCGGAGCGGCCACCCACCTGGCCACGCTCCTTAACGGTATTTGAGGTTTTGGGGGCTTCCGCGCATGTGCATGGAGCATACAGCACCTGTGCGACACTCTGCCCGGAAGCTGAAGTGTCGCAGAGGCACTGCAGAGTGCCACGGGAGATAAGCACACACGTGCATGCTGCACGTGCATGCATGCACGCTGCACACATTCATGTGGTGGATGCCCGGCCCCATTGCACTGTACTGATTGCAATGGGATGCGGAACCCACCACTGATATGTATGGATTGATTTAGTCCTGCTTATGTAGTGTATATTGGAGGTGGAGACCCTTTGAGACCTGTATGCAACACAATTTCATTTTAATGTGTGCCAAGTATACATTCAAAGTGACAATGAAGTTTAAGTCTTTGAAGATCTCCAGTGAGAGAAAACTCACTACTTTATGAGCCAGTCTTTTCTATTCGCTGATAACTCTTCCCATCAGAAAATTTCTCCAAATAATTGCAGAACAGTATCTTTTTCTGATACTTTAAATCCAGAGGCTCTGCTCCTGTTCTACAGGATGCCAAAGAAAAAATGCAGTTCCTCTATATGACAATGGTTTAGATTTTTTTAACCTTGCTGTCATCCCTCCTCTCAGTCTTTTCTACAAGCTAAACATTAATATTTCCTGTTCCTGTTCAGGAATGTCATCTGCATTAGACCAATAATTAGATTCCATTAATGGGTTCCAGCTACTTTTCTGCTCTTAACCAACCCACTTATTTGCAAAGGAAGCCACAATATTTTCTCTAACACTTATCCTCCCTGTATAAATAGGTTAATATCTTCATCTTCTATTCTATTCTATTCTATTCTATTCTATTCCATTCCATTCCATTCCAGTCTAGTCTAGTCTAATTTCTATTCTATTCTATTCTATTCTATTCTATTCTATTCTATTCTATTCTATTCTATTCTATTCTAGTCTAGTCTAGTCTAGTCTAGTCTAATTTCTATTCTATTCTATTCTATTCCAATAAGATGCATAAACTTGTCACAATAGTGAAAAGTACATTTTTTTCAGGCTTGCTCAGAAAAGATGGAAAGTCAGGAAAAAATGCACATGCTCCCAGAATGCATTTCCCCATCCCCTGATGCAGGACTCCCTCAGATATAAGCCTCTCACCTTCACATATGCAGTTATACCCAGGAAAGTTTATATACATTCTGATCATTACATTGAGACTGAAGGTATTGGATACAGTTTTAATCCATATTTTCAGCCAAACCTTTGAAGTTAAACTTCAAAATATTTATGTTGTAAATCAGGGGTGTCAAACTCAATTTCATTGAGAGCCACATCAAGATTGTGTTCAGTGGTGGGTTTCAAAATGTTTTAGAATCTATTCTTTAGGTGTGGTCTACTTTGTGGGAGTGACTTGCCGGCCATGTGACCAGGTAGGAGTGGCTTGCCAGCCATGTGACCAAGTGGCAGTGGCTTGGCAGTCATGTGACTGGGTGGGCATGGCCAACTTGTAAAATGTGGTGAAACTCACTTAACAACGCTCGTACTTAGCAACCAAAATATTGGCTCAGGAACTCTGGCATTGAAGCATACAAGTCTTAAAGCTGTCAAGTTACAAGACCCTTGCACCCCTAAACCTTTAGAAAAAAACTCCAGGGGTGTTCAAACTTGAAAGCCTTAAGACTTGTAGACTTCAACTCCCAGAATTCCTCCTCTCACTCTTCATCTTGATGATGTGCAGACGGGTGGGAGGAGGGATCTGGAACCGGTTCTAAATGGCACTGTAGATTTGTGGAACCTCTTCTATAGATGAGGTTAGAACTGGCACCCCTGATTGTGTTTGACCTCACGATGCCAGGGTGGGCATGGCCAGCTTGACGTCACTCATGTTGGAGTACCTGTGATGGCCGGAGTGCTCTGCCAGTGAAAATCGGCTCCCGAGCTCTGGCAGAGGCATAATAGTCTGGTCCTTCACTGTTTCCAGGGCAGCCCCATGGGCCAGATTGAAGCCCATGAGCCTTGAATTTGACACCCTGGTTGTACATTATTATGTTTAGATACCGTGTTTTCCCAAAAATAAGACCAGGTCTTGTTTTCTTTTGACTCCCAAAATAAACGCTTGGCCTTATTTTCGGGGAGAACTTATTATTTCTGAGGTGCAGGAGGCAGTGAGCATGGCTACTGCTGTGTTGCAATATTTTCAGGGGAATGCGCTCAAAAGCCCGATTGCGCTTATTATCTAGAGAGGTCTTATTTTCAGGGAAACAGGATACTAGGAAGAGTGGGACTACATATGACTCATGTTATTTCTGCTTCTTGATGATTGACAGATTCCTGATCTTAACTCATTTTGAAATGAGAAATGTCTTTTTTTAACAGATGGGGAAAATGGACAGAATTTCAGGAATGCCCCATAGGCAACTTCGTATCGTTTGCTCTCAACATGGTAGAACATAAAGGACTAATTGATGATATGGCAGTTAAAAATATCCAATTCAGATGTAAAGAAGAAACTGTATTAATGGGACTGTTACATAATGAGCAAAATTTTGGTCCCTGGAGCAAACGTTGCCATGTTGGCTCTATATGTGGAATCCAGGCAAAAACTGAGGAAGTTCAAGACTGGGGAGATACAATACTCCGTGATATGAAGTTCTTCTGCTGCGTTTGAACCAATAGTGGGATTTACTTACCTTATCTACCACTTAGCTCGCATGTGCCACATTCTGCGCATGCATAGAAGGTCATGCATTACGTCAAGGTGGGTGGGCGGAGCCTCCTGTAGCCGCTGCTACCGGCACTATTAAACCACATCTGCCTGTGTTCTATTGGATTGGTTTGACATGAATCCGAACATAATTAAACCTTTAAGTAGGAGTTTTATGTGATTTAATAGCTCTGTTGCAAATAGCATGGTAAATTACATTTAAAATGAATTGCTTAGTTTTTATCTGTACATATGCCAAATGTATGTGTATACATATGTGTGTGTGTGTGTGTGTGTGTGTGTATACTGTGTGTGTGTATACATAATGCATACATACATACAGTATATATCTATATCTATATATAGATCTTAAAATTTATCATTTTATGTATTTTATGTATATTTATGTATTATGTATCTGAGATTATGTTCAAAGCAGTATAGTTTAATAATTATTCTGCAATGATTATTATTACATTATAGAAGTATATTCTTGATTGTCTTTGAGGATATGGGAATTGATTTAAAAGGGACATACATATATACATATGGAGATTGGTTAGTATAACAGGCTAAAGCATGCATACACACACATACACACACAAATTGTCAAAGCAAGCTAAGGAAAACAACTAAAAGGGCATTGTTGACTATACTCTTATGTACAAAAAGCTCTGTCTTTTTTCGCAAAAGGGAACTAAGATAAAATTAAATAAGCATAACAACTGATCATAGTGGGGTGCAAAGGAACTGTATTTGGCGAGACCACGAATGGAATTTCTTCTGCATGATACCTGCCTTTTGGAACATCATTTCCTTTGAAGTAAGACCAACCCCAAGACTGCTGGCCTCCTGGAATGCCCCCCTCCCCAAAGGTATTATGTAAATACCAATGGAAATGTGGAGTTTATTAAATGGTTGCACTTTGTATAAGTTTAGATTGCATGCTCTTCTGCCTTTTTGCTTCTGTAGGTTTTAATTGGTTTCAATAAATTTAATGGTTGAATTTATGATTTATGATTTTGCATTTTAATTGTGTATGTTACCTGGAGTCAGTGGCGTGCGGTGAAGTTCACGGCCGGTGAGGCAAACGGGCAGGACCTCTATATTCTCCTCCCCCCACCCCTCCAATCTAGGCAGGATCAAGCCGCTCCGGAAAAAAAAAACCCTGCCCGCCTCTTTGAAGGAGAGGAGGAGGAGGGCACCCGCTTGGGGAGGGAAGATAGGACAAGCTGAAGGGTTCATCTCCCCACCGCATAAGGATCGGAGGGCTTGCCTCGGAGCCCGCCTCTCCGAGCGCGGGCTCGCTCGCTATAGCTGGGTGAGGGGGGCGGCGGGGGCTTTAAGGCAAGCGTCTGAACGCAAGAAATGAATAATCTCCCCGAGCAGCCTCACACACCAGAAGCACCGAGGAGGGGCAGCAGCGGCTGGCGTTGGCAGAGCCCCCTGCCTCCACCCACCCTCACGCGCCAGGATTTTCCTTGTGGCATTTCGCCTCCCCCCCCACCGACCGGAATATTGCACGTGCATGCGCCATCCACCCCCCTCACCCCAGCTGCAGCTGAGGAGAGGGAGGAAAGCCAAGGAGAGCCCCCCCTTCCCATGCAAAGCCCCCTTAAAGTAGAGAACAAGCTCTCTCTATGGCGGACAGGCACGCTGGCACTTTAAAGTGCATGCCGGCACTTTAGCTTGTCCCTCGGCCGCCATTCAGCGAGACATGTTTCGCTGAATGGCGGCTGAGGTCTAAACTGCCGGCTTCCCTTCGCGCCGGCCGGCCATTCAGTGAAACATGTCCTGGTTTGAGGCCGGGCTGCACGCTTGCACTTTAAAGTGCATGCCGCCCGGCCACAAACCAGGACATGTTTCGCTCTATGGCGCACCGAGGTGGCATGGCTTTAAAAAATAAAAAAATAAAATGAAAAATGAAAAATAATAAATGAAAAATAAAAATAGATGTGCCAGCCCGCGCACCAGCAGAGGCGGGTAAAAAAAAAACACACACAGACACACATACACATAATAAAAACAAATTACATTTATTTACATTACAAATAAATTGAATTCCTCCCCCCCCCCTCACTCTGACCCACATACCTTCCAGCTGCGTGGAAAATGCTAGATTTGGTCTAGCCAGGGCCAGGCAGGCTAGGCTAGTTGCTGCTAGAGTCACCACGTGGATGACTCTGCTTAAACATTTTAAAATAGGCTCTAAACAAAGTGCCCTCTGCAGGAGGAGGCAGTGCCTCATTTGCATACATAATTTTCGAATTTTAATCCTTGGTTGACACTTAAAAGGCGAAAAAATCCTTATGCAAAGGAGGCCCATAGTTCTCTAGCCTCCTCCTATTAACTGCACTAAGGAGACTCAGAGTCACTGTGACTTAAGAGTCTGGGAGCAACTACCTTGGCCTTTTTAATTATTTTGAAAATAGTTTCCTTTCTCTCAGGAGACTGGTGAGGCCCCGCCTCCCCTGCCTCTAGTGACTGCACGTCACTGCCTGGAGTCATATTATTATTATTATTGGTTAAATTTATTGGTCATCCATCTTACCACAAATGTAAGTACGATGGGCACCCACATAGAGTGTGACAAATTTTTCAACGTTCAATTTTCAAACATTAGGGATGCTCAAAAGTTGCGACATGCCTCAGGGATTGTAAAGATATTTTGGTTACTTTAATATAATTTAGATGTGCTTGGTAAAGAACTACATAAATATCATAACTTTTAAACATTTTCTTGGTTTCATTGGGCAGCTGCATAAAGTTAACAAACAAACAAAGCTGCTGGCTTTATAGCAATAGCAATAGCAATAGCAGTGGACTTATATACCGCTTCATAGGCCTTTCAGGCCTCTCTAAGCGGTTTACAGAGAGTCAGCATATTGCCCCCAACAATCTGGGTCCTCATTTTACCCACCTCGGAAGGATGGAAGGCTGAGTCAACCCTGAGCCGGTGAGATTTGAACCGCTGAACTGCTGATCTAGCAGTAGCCTGCAGTGCTGCATTTAACCACTGCGCCACCTTGGCTTGAAAGAAATCTTCATGATTACCACATTTTTGGAGTATAAGACGCACCCTCCACTAGACCGATTCGATCGCATCGATTAGGCCTCCTCCGAATCCCATCTTCTAGCCAGTGCAAACTGGCAACTACCCGGAGGAGAGCCTTCTCGGTGGCTGCTCCGTCCCTTTGGAACGAACTCCCCGTGGAGATTCGGACCCTCACCATCCTCCAGTCCTTCCGCGCCGCTTTAAAGATCTGGCTGTCCCTGCTGGCCTGGGGTTAAGATTGTAGCCCCACTCGAATTGTGCGATTGTTGTGTTTCCTTTGTAACATGCTGTATTGTCTATTGTTTGTCTTCTCCCCCTCCCTCTTTTGAATTGTGAGCCGCCCTGAGTCCCCCCAGGGAAAAGGGCGGCATACAAATAAAGGCAAAACAAAACAAAACAAAACAAACCCTTTTCCCTCAAAAAAGAGGCTGAATATCTGGGTGTTTCTTATACACTGAATACATCATTTTTTTTGCTTCCTGAAACCCCACCCTCTTCACCAAAATGGTTGTGCATAGCCTTTAGGAGGCTTTCAGAGTGCTCCTGGGGGCTGGGGAGGGCGGAAATGAGCAAAAAACAGGCTGTTTTTTTTGCTCAATTTTGCCCTCCCAGCCCCCAGGAGCACTCCATAAGTGTCCTAATGCCCTTTTTTTGACAAAAGGGCCCATTTTTGTGAAAAATGGGCTGTTGTTTGCTCATTTTGGGGGCCCCACCCCCCCAAGAACAGTCTACAAGCCTCTTAAGGGCTATTCATGCCCTTTTATTGAAAAAAATAGGCCCCTTTTCACAAAAAATGGGCCATTTTTGGGAGCTTTGCAGAGTGCAAAAACTTTTTTTTTAATTTGCCTCTTCAAAACCTTGTTGCGTCTTATACTCAGTCAAGTATGGGAGATTAAATAGATCTAAAAGTCCTAAAAGAGCTTGCAGATACAATCTCAGAGATTCTTTCAGCAATCTTTGACAAGTTATGACGGACAGGTGACATGCCAGAATAACTGGAAGAATTATTAACATGGGTGCAAAGTAGGTTGAACAATCTAAGTGGCTGATGGTTTAACATTGAATTTGAAGGAGCACCAAATGCCTTCCTGTAAGGTTTTCCCCCTTGGTCTAATACTGCTCTACATCTTTGCAAATGACATGAATGAGTCCTTAGATAATAAGATTGTCCAACAGCGGACATCTTTGAGGACTGAATCTAGGCTCAGGGAAGATATTGATAAAATGCAACAATGTGTAGAAACCAGCAAGGTGAATTTGAACAGGGAAACTTAATATACATTTTTGCAGGGAAAAAAAACCAAAGTATTATTTATGTATGAAGAAGATTTATATAACTGCCCAACTCATGCACTCCAGGCAGCTTATAGGATTACCCCTCCCCAAATACAAAACCCAATAAATCCTCCCCTATTCCCCCCACCAGTGACAATATCAAGCAAACCACTTGATGGACTCCGTATCACCCAGCTGTTGCCCAAGGTCACTGGTAAACCATATTTCCAGGGCCTTTTGAAAGAATATCAAGGTGGGGGCCAATCTTATCTCTGTGGGGGTGGTGTTCCCACTATGGGAACATCATCCCCACTATGCAGAAATATAATACAGGATGAAGGAAACCATGCTGAGCCAAAATGATTTGAGGCGCCGAGGAAGATCAGAAGTCACAGTCCCTCCTTATGCTCTGTTGGTTTGTCCTCTCCTAGAATATTGCATTCAGTTCTGGGTACTGCATGCCTGGAAGAACATTGACGAACTGAATGTACAGAAGAAAGCAATTAAGATGTTAAGGGACTTCAGGAAAATATGAGGAAGGCTTGGAGTTACTGAGCTATGTTTAGCCTACAGAAGAGAAAATTATGGTAGCTGCCCTCAAGTATTTGAAGGACTGGAATGCAGAAAATATGGAAGGCTTGTGGGTTTCATTCTATAAGAGGATACATGGAATAACAAGTTTAAAATTATGAAGAGGATTTTCCTAATGCCAAAAGAGCCGAGGTGGCGCAGTGGTTAGGGTGCAGTACTGCAGGCCACTTCAGCGGACTGTTATCTGCAGTTCAGCGGTTCTAATCTCACCGGCTCAAGGTTGACTCAGCCTTCCATCCTTCCGAGGTGGGTAAAATGAGGATCCAGATTGTGGGGGTGATATGCTGACTCTGTAAACCGCTTAGAGAGGGCTGAAAGCCCTATGAAGCGGTATATAAGTCTAACTGCTAACTGCTAAATGAAACAGTAATGGGCCACTTTGCTTGTGAGATTGTAGACTTTTAAACAGAGGTTGGGTTGTCACCTGTCCAGAATACATTGGGGTCTAGGCAGGGAACTGAATTAGAATCTAAAAACTTAGAATGGTCCCTCCAGGGGCTCTTTTAAACTTTTATAGCAATAGCAATAGCAGTTAGACTTATATACCGCTTCATAGGGCTTTCAGCCCTCTCTAAGCGGTTTACAGAGTCAGCATATCGCCCCCCACAGTCTGGGTCCTCATTTCACCCACCTTGGAAGGATGGAAGGCTGAGTCAACCTTGAGCCGGTGAGATTAGAACCGCTGAACTGCAGATAACAGTCAGCTGAAGTGGCCTGCAGTACTGCACCCTAACCACTGCGCCACCTGCGCCATACAGCCATGCTACTCTTGAATAAGGCTTGAGTTCCAAGGTCCATTTGTCAACACTAGGACACTAAGAGAACTATCTCCTGAGTTGTTCCTAAGCTATGAAAAGAGTCTTCAGCATTTTTGCTACTTTCTGGGTAGGCTTGGACTTTACATTCAACCAGATTTTTTCACTGGGAATTTGAATCCATTTACAAGTAATATAAAAGTGAGAGAATGGATAACTCTCAGAACAGGGGCGGGCTGCTGCCGGCTCACTTTGTGTGCACTTTGCATGCGCTTTGTATGTGTTTTGCCTGCACTTTGTGTGTGCTTTGCGTGCACTCGCTTCGCTGTGCATGCATGCACAGTTGACTATAAATTGTTCTGCACATGTGCAGAACATGAAAAAATTACTAAAAAACACCAGGGAACCGGTTTGGGGGCATGGCCAGCCTGAGTCACTGCCAGTTCGGTAACCCAGGCCAAAATACCACTACCAGTTCACCCGAACTGGTGTGAACCAGTAGCAACCCATCTATGTCTCAGAAACGAAAAATTATTGTTTTTGGAATGTCATGATCTCCAGTTAGGATGGCATGCTTTTTCATGGTACGATAAAAGTAATACCCTTAGATATTTTCAAAGACATTATATAAGAAATGCTTTACTTCTAGTATGGGAAATGGTGAAAGCAAAAGTCTACATGAAAATTGCAGTCTGCCTCTCAACAATGGAAGCATTCCCCCATTATTTTTCCATAATCAATCTGGAAAAAAGCCTAACTTATAAAGACATTTTGAATGTGGAAGGGGAACTTAAAACCAAACAAGAGTTACAGAACCAAGGTGTGGACTTATCATGGTGACCACATATGCAACTACAAGTGAGATATGAGAAAGACATTAAGACATACGGCTTTTACATAGAGCAAACAATATTTGATCAAATAATGTTAGGAGAAGATGAAAAGTAAATTAAAAATATATAACTTCTTGCTAAGCTTAAAAATGGAAGACAAACAGGTAAAAGAGACAATGATAGTATGGGCAATTTTTTTGGGATATACTATAGAATTTGACAAATGGCAAAAACTTTGGGAAAGAAACTGTAAATTGACAATGGCAACTGCTTATAAGAAAAAAAAAATACATAAAATGTTTTACAGATGGCACTTGCCACTGGCAAATGTCTAGCAAAGATGTTTAAAAACATATCCGCCAGATGTTGGAAATGTCATCAGACTCCTGGCATGTACTATTACATGTGGTGTACAAAAGCAAATAATTACTAGACAAAAATGCATACATGGTTAGAAAAAATGTTGAAGTGACATATAGACTATAAGCCAGAAATATTTTTGTTAGGTATAGTACCAGAGAAGTATGATAAAGGGAGCATATATTTAATACTACATGTTTTGACACAAGCAAAAATCTTATGTGCACAGTACTGGAAAAATGAGAATACGCCTATAGAAAAGATGTAATTTAAAAAAAAAATAGATTGTGCAGAAATGGACATATTGATGTTAAAGATAAAAGAAAGGGAAGATACAGAGTATTTGTTTTACAAATGCTTGGACGACAGGGGTAGACATTAGGAGTTAGAAAAGTATTATAAACTGGGCCTACAAACAAATTATAAAGCACTTGCATAGTAAAAACAAATCATCTAAATGTTGTTCCATAGTCTGGGATCAACTCTTTGGAATTCCAGTCACAACTACTGAAAATCAGAGGCATTACTTCCTGCCATTTTGAAAAGTATAAAGAAAGAAAAGAGGAGGAAAAGAAAACTGGTAACTGCAATGTTTAAAAAAATAATATTGACCAACAAACAGCATTGGAGATATTTTAGAGGAGCACCTTTTCAAATTGAGGGAAATTATTGGGTGTCTCCCTTTATTTTTAATAAAATTGGACATTTGAGTCTGGAGAACAAAGAGATAATCCTGACAGGATGGCCGAGGAAACATCTAGTGATGTCCATAGGAGTTTAGGAACTAAGGCAGGTAATCAAATGATTAAAGTTTGATCTAAAGAGAACAATGCAGAAAAACAAAGCACTTGCAGAAGAGCCAAGAGAATAGGTTTGCATATTAATGACTCTTGTTGATTCAATTAGTTTCCAAACAAATAGTAGACAAAACATAAAGCTATAGAAGTCCCAAATGTGCTTTTTAAGAGGCAACTGGTCTTTTTGTTTTTTCTTTGAAGATGTTCCACTTTTCATCCTTCAAGAAGCTTCTTCAACTCTGACTGGATGATGGGGAATGGAACAATTTATACTCCTTGTCCTTGCAGAAAGCTGGTCATTTTCATTCTTTTAGCAGATCATTAAGGTCACTGAAGGTTTATCTGTGTCATCAAGGTCACCTGAGTGGTGCAAATTGGTGTGGAGCCTTATTGGAACTGTTGAAAGGACTGTGTTGTAGATTGGAGATAGATGATGTTGTATCCCTCCCCCTTTGTTGAGAGAGGGCTGTTCAATTTTGATATAGATGGCCTCCTTGACCTCTCTTTCAAACCAGCAATTCTCTCTGTCCAAAATATGGACTTTGTTGTCTTCAAAGAGTGGTCTGTGTCTTTTAAATGCAGATGGGCTGCTAAATCTAGTCTTAATGCGTTTATTCTCTTTTGTTGTGCCAGGCATTTATGAAGTGGTGGTATCATTTCCCCAATGTACTGATCTGCACATGGCTCACGGCATTGTACTGCATATACCAATTTGCTCAGTTTCTGTCTGGATGTTTTATCCTTGGGGTAGACAAGCTGATGCCTTGATGTATTCTTGGGTTTGAAGTGTGCACTTATGTTGGCTCAAGATCCTCCTGAGCTTTTCCAATATGCTGCAACATACGGAATGGCAACGTTGCTTTATTTATTGTTCTCATCATTGTCTGTTACAAAAGAGCTCCTGTAGAGTCCCTCTCTTTTTTTTTTTAGATTTGATGAAGGCCCACTTGGGATAGCCACATGTTCTGAAGGCTTCCTTAATGTGTTTATGTTCTTTTTGAAGAAGCTTCTTGGATGAGAAGGGAAATGTCTTCAAAGAAAAAACAGGAAGTCCAGTTGCTTCTTGAAAAAGCATATTTGGGATAGCCATGACTTGGATGACTGAGAATCTTCATAGGCATAAAGCTATAGAAGCACAATGCCTTTGTTTTTCTGCGTCATAAAGAAAATACCTCTAAGTCAGGGGTGTCAAACTGAAGGCCTGTGGGCCAGATCTGGCTTAGATTTGGCCCATGGGGCCACCCTGGAAACAGAAAAGGACTGGCCCACGGTGCCTCTGCCATTTCCTGGCTGCAGGCAGCCTCCTGAGCTCCATTTTCACTGGTAGGGAGTTGCAGCAAGCTACTGTGGCCAAAAACAGAGTTTGGGAGCCACTTTTCACTGGCAGAGCACTCAGACCACCACAGGGACCCCTGACACAAGTGACGTCAAGCTGGCCATGCCCACCCTGGCCCCCTGAGGTCAAACATAACCCTGATGTGGCTCTCAATAAAATCAAGTTTGAAACCTCTGCTCTAAATCCTTCCCCTTCCTTGTTAACAAAATAGCAGCATACACACACTTGGTTCCGTCTACTTTGCATTCTCCTCACTTACCCTCAAAATATTCTGGCAATTGTCTATTCTTCTTCACTAATACAATTGCTGGGCTGTTTTCTGCAGTGGTCCATACAATCCAAACAGAATGATCTGTTCCAAGGACATGTTCTCTTCAGATCATAAATTTACACTAAATATGGCAGATTGATTTAAAGTGATAAAAATAATTTTTCATGAGTTTATTGCTTTTACCAGGAGATAGTTGAGCAATTTGTTCTGACAGTTAATTTTGAGAAAGCATTTCAGCAATTAGTTTCAGCAATTTGTTCAAAAAACATAGTTCGAACAGTTAGCTTCAGTATTCGTTTCAGATCTGCCTAGATAATCCATTTCAAAACTCAAAGACAATAAATGTAGAGTTAGTAGAATTTCTTGGTTAATTCTTCTGGAGAAAAAAGAACTGTATAGGTACCATACTTCTAGAGCAAGTTATGCACATTGTTGAACTGAATGGCTATACTGCCAAGACTATATGAGATAATAGGGGAAAATATTAAATAAATATGTGTACATTTTCAAAATTTATGGGCTAAGGGACTTTTTAGCTTTGAAAATGTGCGTGTTTTCCAGGGCATTTTACATACTTTTTTTCCCCTTTCCAAGCAAAAACATTCTGCACAGTCACAGCGGTTGAGCTGCTGCATCTCTACAGAAATTTTTGGAAGGACCATGCAACAATGTGATTAGCATGGACACATGATTAATAATTTTGCCTTCCCTCAAGCACCACACAAACAGTATTGTGAGTTTTACCCATTTTAGGAAAAAGAAGGAAATCTATTCTGTCTAATGGCTGGATTCATACATGGTGGTGTCCAGGGGTGAGTTCCAGCAGGCACTACTGCTGATTCGCTCATGTGTGCACTGCGCTTGTGCACGCGCATGCACAGTGCGATTAAAATTGTTCTGCATATGTGCAGAACTGAAAAACAAGATGATGATGGCGCTGCCCAGGGAAACTGGTTTGGGAGCGTGACAGGTCTGGGTTGCTGCAGCTTTCAGCCACCCAGGCTGCCAAACAGCTACCAGTTCGGCCAAACCAGGCCAAACCAGTAGGAACCCACCACTGCTGGTGTCCCATAATATGGTCTGTTTGAGTTAGTGCTATATGAGCTTCTGTTGTGCTGCACAAACTATGGTTTATTGCAGAAGTAGGCAACTTGATTTCCAAGTATCTTATGACTAATTATTAAAAATTAGTAACTTCACATATTTCAGGTATGGAAATATATATCTCTGTGTTATCAACTTATGCAAAATTTAGTGAGTGAAATGAATAGTTTAGGTTCTCATGTATACCATTCCTACTCACTTTGCATCATCCTCAATCCTCAATCCTCAATCCTCATCACCACCACCACCACCACCATACTTAGAATGTGGCTCTGCTAATTGTGTTTCACGGCTATTAAAAAGCTGCCCATATTTTGTTTGTATACTTCAGCATTTTTAACAAATGTAATTAATTTAGAATATAATAAAACCAAACCTCAGTCAAGCATTTCGTAAACTAAAGCAAAATTCAAATAAACCAGATCTTACTATCAGATTGCAGCCACAGCCATTTTTTTTATTTCCTAGTTCCAGCCAATGAAAGCAATAGGATGTGCTCAGGTTTCATGACCCTGCCCCTATTTCTTGTCCTGCCTACAAACACTTCTCTATTTAAAGTCTTTCCCATTCTGACCATCCGACAATTCACTGCAGGAAGACGGTAAGTTGAGCTGAAGGGGCTGCAGAAAACAGGGAAGGGAGACGAGAGGTTGTGACTCAGTCAGAATTACACACATCTAGGTTTTTTTTTAGAAAACTAGAAAACTTGGTTCAAATGGAATAAGGATAATTGTTTTTGCTCTAAGAATAGTGTGAACTTAAAAGTGAGAGATGGTTGAGAAGGGAGGAGAGACTGAGAAATTAAGGCAAAGAAAAAGAAAAGGCTAAAGAGTCTATAGAGTATGAAAAGCTTTGAGTAATAAAGGGGAAAAATACATTAAGGGAGTTATAGGTAAAGTGACCAGATTTTAAAATTGGTTAAGCGGGACACCATTGACAGTGTGTGTGTGTGCGTGTGTTCTTGATTAAAATTTTTGCCGCCCGGCGCTGAGGCTGAGGTGAAGCTGCCAAAGCTCCCGCAGGCGGCCCCGCCCGTGGCAGCAGTGGTGCCGCCTCCCTCCCCCTCCGCTCGGAGCACCTGAGCTGGGCACCACGTTACCCTTGCCACCGCCTCCTCCTCCTCCGCTGTGCTTTTGAGAAGCCATGGGGCCTTTTGTTTTCTGCTACCGCTCCCTCCGCTCCCTTCCTACTGGCTCCTGTGGCCTCATGGCTCCTCAAAAGCATGGCGGAGAAGGAGGGGGCAGGGGTAATGCGGTGCCCAGCTCAGGTGCTCCGAGCAGAGGGGGAGGCACTGCTGCCACGGGCGAGGGTGCCAGCGGGAGCTTGGCAGCTTCACCTCAGGCACAGCACCAGGTGGCAAAAGCTTTAATCAATAACACCCCCCCCCCATTCCATTCCCAGGCAGAAGGAAGAGACTCTGGGGAGGAGAGCTTGGCCAGTCATCGGAAGGCGTTTGAGAAGGAGAAAAGCAGGTAAGGAAACTTGAAGAAGTTCCAGAAGCAGCTGCTTCTCCTCTGGGCTGGAGAGAGGGGAGGAGAAGGAAGGAAGGAAGGACAGAAGAAGGGAAGGAGGAAGGGAGGGAGAAAAAGCAAGGAAGAAAGGAAGGAAAGATGGGAGGGAAGGAAAGAGGGGAGGGAGGCGAAAGGGAGGAAGGGGAAAGGGAGGAAGGGAAGAGAAGGGCACCTTTTATTGTCCTCAACTTGTAAAAGCCCTGCAGGTTGTGACCCCGGGCTCGGATCCTTCCCCGGACACGGCCCACCTGCTCTGCTGGCCCCGCTTCCATCCGAAGCAAAGCTCCTGGGCACCAGCTGCCTCTTTGTCAGAAGGTGAGGCAGAGTCGCCCCGATCAAAGCTGTTTCAAGCAGGACAGCAGGGAGCAGGGTGGCCATGCTGCTCAGGGAAGCTGGCGGGCTTGTTGCAATTACTGTGACGGGCTGCAATGCCCTACCTTCCATGGGGACCTCTGCTCCAGGCGCGTACCGAGCTGGGAGGGATGTCGCACCGGGGCCGAGAGCACTCAGCCCGCCCCCTATCTGCGTTCCCCTCTGGGGATGGAGCAGCCACAGCCCGGTTGCTGCGGGTGAAACAGCCAGGAGTCTCCAGGGCATTTGGAAAAGCCAGATGCACCCCTGGGTAAAAACCCTCATTGCAAGTATTGCAAAGCCCATGTAAAAATCGGGATTTTTAAAAAATACCGTGGGACGCGGGACAAATTGTTCAAAAGCATGACTGTCCTGCCAAAAGCGAGACATCTGGTCACCTTAGTTATAGGCAATCTTTTGGCGCATGGGCCAATTTAGAATGTTGTAAATCTACGATGGGCACACTTGCACGCTTGAAAAATGGCTGGCTTGGAAATCTGACCCGTGAATAAATGGACCGCACCAAATGGGCAGCGGCAAACTGGCTGCACCTAATGGCAATGGTGGCAGCGAACAGGCCATGGCAAATGGGCAGCGGCAAATGGGCTGTGCCAAGCAGGCAGAGGCGAATGTGCCATGGCAAGCAGGCCGTGGTGAATGGGCTAGCAAATGGGCCAGATGAATACTGGATGGATGCTGGGCATCAAATGCAATTATGTTTCTTGCTTTCCTCCCCAGAAAAGGTATGTGCATTTTATAGTCTGGAGCGTCTTATACTCCGAAAAATACAGCACGTATAAATATTGTATATATATATACACACACACAAAAGAGAGACCATTTATAATATGTAGCAGAAAAAAAGAGTTTTGCGAGTTAACAAGGTTGATTCTATATGGTATAAAGCTATTACAGAATCTAGTTGTGCTGCTTCGGATACTGTGAAGTCTCTTCCCAGAAGGTAATAAAGGAAACTGGTTATGGAGCAGTGACGTGCGATGAGGTTTATGGCTGGTGAGGCACTGACACAGTGGTGGGTTTCAATTTTTTTTTTAGACTTGTGGACTTCAACTCCCAGAATTCCACAGCCAGGCATGCTCAGTTCCGATTTAAAGCGACAGCATTTGTTTTTCTCCTTTGCGAAAACATTTCCTTCATTCTTTTTCTTCTCCCTCCCCCTCTTTCCTCCCTCTCTCCCTCCCTCCCCCCTCTCTCAAACAGAGACACACACACACAGAAGTTGGCTTGGACTCTCCTACCCCTTTCCCTCTCTCACTCACTCTCTCTCAAACAAACACAAACACAGAAGTTGGATTGGATATATTTTCTTCATCTACGTCAGGATTTTTTCGGCTTTTAACCCTTGCTTAACTCTGCTTGAGTGATCCTAAAACGCCTAAAGTCAGACTAGATGAGGCACGTCGTTCTCCTGCCTCCTCCTGTAGAGGGCGCTTTTTTAGAGGATTTTTTAAACAGTTAAGCAGAGTCATTCACGGTGACTCTGGCAGCAACTAGCTCAGGCTGACCTCAGCTCTTGCCTTTTGCCTTTTACATTTTTTTTTCTTTTCATGATGACAGTGGTGAGGCTTTGCCTCTCCTGCCTCCCCTGACTGCACGTCCCTGTTATGGAGAGGATGTGTAGCATCCCACACAATACTGAGGACACTGGTCAAGCAGCACTTATATGCTATGTCAAGGGTGTCAAACTCAAGGCCATGGGGCCAGATCCAGACCACAGGGTGCTTAGATTTGGCCCATGGGGCTGCCTTGGAAACAGCAAAGGACTGGCCCACAGTGCCACTGCCAGTGAAACCAGAGCTTCCCAAGCTCCGTTTTCACTGGCAGAGGATTGCAGGAAGCTGTCACAGCTAAAAGCAGAGCTTGGGAGCCTTTTTTCACTGGCAGAGCACAAGTGCCCCAACATGAGTGTCCTGGCCACCCTGGCCATGCCACCCCAGCCCCCTGAGGTCAAACTGATATGGCCCTCAATGAAATTGAGTATGACACACTTGTGTTATGTCCTGGAGAGAAGGAAGAGAACCTCCAATCATCTTTTCTGCCATTTCTACCACTCCCTGCACAGCTTTTTTTTATCCAAAACAGTAATACTTCAAAACTATTCAGTAATACAACAGGACAGGATGCTTTCAATCGTGCCTCTATAGAAAGTGGTAAGGATAGGGGAAGGAAGATATGCTCTTCTCATATTGGGCAGAAAATGCAGGGGCTGATGTGTGCCCGCTTCACCAGTGTTTCACTGGGAAGTGACCAAGCTAACCTGGCCGTCAGGTGCACACCCCAAAAACTTGATAAGTATTAAGTATTTCATATGTTGATCTACATAGAATTGTCTGACAATGGATCCCCGCTTCACCTCTGCCGTGTTGCTGATCCTTTCCTGCTGGCTTTGGAATGCAGAATGTCGAGAACCTAACAAGATCCTCACAGTGAAAAATGGAGAACGGTTTGGAGAATGGGGGAAAATGGCCATGTGTCCAGAAGGCTATGCAAATGGATTCTCCCTGAAGGTAAAAGTCTCCTGGTCTTACCCTGTTTAGATCTCATGAGGCTAAAGCACTCTCACAGTCATCTCTCTAAAGTAGTCTTAACCCATTTTGGAGCCTGTTAAAACGTCCCTTAAGCATGGGAAAATGAAATCATGGAACCTGAGGTGATAATACTAAAAAGTTAAGGAAAAGAAAAGTTTTTGAGCAAAAGTCAGATGAAGCATCTTGCTACAAATATCCAGATCAGAGGTAGGCCTGATGAAAGCAGCTATGGTCCATGTATTCATTTTTTGTACCTAATTCAGACATAATGGCTGCAAGCAGTCTAGAGACTATTCAAGATACCCTAATTTATTGAACGTTACTCAGTGCTTCCTTATGAATATTGCTTTTTCATTGTCCTATGGAAGCAATGTTAAAAAGTAGCTCTCAATATTTTATATTATAATGCCATTCACTTGGCCAATATCATTCTCTTATGTTTGGTCAGCCCACTCTAGCTAAGATTCTCTGCAGTCATAACTTTGCAGTAACTTTATCCTTAAGACGATTTTGCTTCATCCACCCACCCACCCACCCATCCATCCATCCATCCATCCATCCATCCATCCATCCATCCAGGATGGATAACTCATAATCCTAAACTTCTTTCATTGTAGCCTCTAGAGAGATTTGGTGACAAACTGAGAGGCCCAATTTTTGAGCATAATACTGAGATTACTGAGTAATAGTCTCTTAATTACCCTTCTTA